>NW_006922227.1:560580-592557 GCF_000298275.1 Orycteropus afer afer | reverse complement strand
AAATATTAAAAAATCCCTTCCCACACAGAGTATTCTGTACACCAAACAAGGAAAATGCAAGCTTTCTACTGGTTGAAGATAATCAACCAGTTGCCTTTAAGTCACCTCCACCTCATAAAGACCCTATGTGTGTCGGAGTAGAATTGTACTCCACAGGGTTTTCAATGGCTGATTTTTCAGAAGTAGGACATAGGCCACTGGACCTTCTCTCAAACCACCAAACTTTCTGTTAGCAGCCAAGTCAGAGACTCATAGTTCAAGGGAGATACATTGAAAATTTTGTTGTTGTTGTTATGTGCTGTACAGCTGAACCAACTCATAGTGACCCCTCCTTGTGTTTCTGAGGCAGTATCACTATGAAAGTAGATTGTCCAACCTTCCTTCCAAGGATTGGCTAGTGGGGTTGAACCGCCAGCCTTCTGAAAATAGAGAATCAAAAATTAATAGATGTAGACCTTTAATATGTTTTTGTTGTGTGCCGTCAAGTCAATTCTAACTCATAGCAACCCTATAGGACAGAGTAGAGTTTCCTAGGCTGTACTCTGTTTGGGACAGATTGCAAGACCTTTTTTCCTGTGCAGTGGCTGATGAGTTCAAACCTCAAACCTTTTGGTTAACAGCTGAGCACTTAACCATGTATCACCAGGGTTCTTCCATTTGTAATATATGAGAGTAATATTCTTGAAAATTTGTTTTTATTTTGTCCATTTTGTGTTTACTTGATTAGTTCATATTTATTGATACTCTTTTTTAAACCTTGTGTTTTACTGGCATTTTAGCCATTTCTCTGTCATCATTAATTACTTTTCAAATTATTTCATCATAAAATAGGATTCTTTGACTTATCAATAATTTTAAGAAAACAAGAAACTCTTAATTTCCTAGTAAAATTTTAAGCTGGGGTTAGTGTTTGGCCTTTATTTCATCATAAAATTTAAAATATTCACTTAAATGCAAAAATGAATGCAGGAAGAAAACTGTACAATTCCATACCTATTTTTTCATGTAAGTAAAATCTTCATATTGTGGCTTTATCACTTTATATGATGTAATTTTATAAAAGATTAGGTTTTTTTTTATCGTTGTTGTTGTTGTTATGTGCCATCGAGTCGTACCTGACTCATAATGACCCCTCCTTGGGTTTCTGAGGCAGTATCACTGGGGAAGTAGATTGCCCAAACTTCCTTCCAAGGAGTGGCTGATGGGTTTGAAGCACCACCCTTCTGGTTAGTAGTCAATTGCTTTAGGCACTATGCTACCAGAGCTCCAAAAAATTCAAGCACAACTTTATAGTTTTAGATGATCAACTCTTCTATTTGTTTTCCATTGGAGATATTCAGATACTGGGACAGCCATGTTGCTATTAACAGAAATAAGAGATTTAAAGATAAAAAAAATTGAAATATCTTTGGGAGAAGTAATGCCTGGTTAGCTGTAGCTGTTCAATAGATAATAGATGATACAGAATTAGAATTTACAATAACTTGTGCTAGTGACAGTCAAGTGGGCACCATGTAGCTACATCTGATTTATTGTTTCTACTCATTGCGACCCCTCCTTGGGTTTCCAAGGCAATATTTCTATGGAAGTAGATTGCCCAATCTTCCTTCCAAAGGGTGGCTGGTGGGTTTGAACTACCAGCCTTCTGGTTAGCAGTCAAATGCCTTAAGCACTACACCACCAGAGCTCTTTAGATAATAGATAATACAGAACTAGAATTTACAATAACTTGTGCTGGTGACAGTCAAGTAGGCACCATATAGATATAACTGATTTATTGACCTATTTTTTTGTGCTTGATGTTATAAAAATGCTTAGCATATTGTTATTAGTCTTTAATTTAAATATTATACTAATTTTACAAATAAGGCAGTTGAATTTCAGAAAAGTTATGATATTTTCCTAAGGCCATCCAGCTGTTTGAACAAGGATTCCATCTAAATTTTTTCTGACTCCAAACCCCAGTCTCTTACCTTACTATGATGCCATATAGGACAGAGAAAGTAGAAAGAGATGTAATAAGATTTTAAGAAAAGACTGTGATGATCAGGAGGAAAAAGAATAAAAAACTCAACAGAGAATATTCACTGAAGCTGTAGGAAAACTAAGAATGTATAGTATTATAAAAATGATATTATAATAATTTGAGAAAGAGGCAGTAGTCAATAATATTACAAGTCTTTAAATAGCCAAGGAAGATGAAGAATATTTATTTAAATCGTAATATATGCCAACACAATTCTAAGAAATCTATGTGCCTGATCTCCCCTAATCCTCATAACAGCACAAAAAACTGTCATCATGTTTTGATGGATGAAGAAAAACCTTGGAGGAGTTAAGCAATTCAACCAGAATAAATAATCTTGTAACTGGAATATTAGGGGACTCAAATGCTTGTCTCTCTGCCTCCAAAGTCCATGCTATTAAAACTAGCAAACCTTTTCAATACTATTTTTAGGAAACTAATGTAGCAGGAGTTCTGGTAGCATAGTGCTTAAGGCATTTGACTACTAACCAGAAGGTTGGTGGTTCAAACCCACTAGTCACTCTTGAGAAGTAAGATAGGGCAATCTACTTTGGTAAATATTTACCACCTTGGAAACCCAGTGGGGGCCACTATGAGTCAGAACTGACTTCATGGCAGTAAGTTTGGTTTTGGGTTTTGGAATGTGGCTAAAGTGTGGAGCATGAATGGTGTCCAGCTGCAAGGGGAGCCATCATCCTCCTGCTTTCAGCTTTTTCCTTGTTGGTCTCAGTTGCACAAAGTTTCCTCACCCAAGACCATGTCCTTTTAGGGGTTACCACTTCCAGTGATCAATCTAGATGGAACAGGAGTAGGGGTAGGTTAGTGATTTGGGGGCTGAGAGCTGTGGGCTGGGGAATAAAAGTCTAACGTAGGCCAAGAGACAACACTTGTTCCTGAGCTTTGAGTAAGGTTAACAGACTTTGGAGGGCTTATATCATAGTTTGCCTTGTTCCTCACCAGTCCTTTCAAGTGTGATGATTCTTACTAAAGATCTTGTTCTCAAACTCTATGTCACTATCTACTTCCAGATAACTCAACCAAGATGCTAAAGCAAATTAGTGAAAGATGAGAGGTAGAGAAACTCTAAAGGCTGCAATAATCATTCTTATTGTTAGCTGATGACTAGATAGCCCCTAACTCATAAAGAAAGACCCCATGCACAACAGAAAGAAAACTGGAAGGTCCTTCACCATCCCTGTGATTGATTGCAGATTGGATGTTATGATCCATAAGACTTTCATTGGCTGAGTTTACAAGTAGATAGCCAGCCCTTTCTTCCTAGTGCATCTTAGTCTGTAAGCTCCACTGAAACCTGTTCAGAATGATACCAATTGTTCCAGAATCAGGTAAAAAGCCACTATTTATATTGATGACTTAAGGAATGGAAAGGAGGAAAAAACTGAGGTGATGAGGTATTGAAGGAAGAATAGACAAGGGCTAAAATGACTTATAAAGTTTCAGAACCTTGGAGAATGATAGACATTAGAGAAGTTGAACCAATAGTGGAATTACTGAAATGATTACAAGACCTTATGGGATGATGTTAAGACAAAGTTTTAAAAAGATTCCTTTCCTCAGTTAATATGCTGAGGAAAAGTTGATACATGCTGTTCATTATTCTTTTCACTAGGAACATGTATTCAGAGGCAAACATCACGTAAAGATGTCACAGATCATTGTGATATTTCAATAGAAATCCTTTTCGAACAGCTTCCAAGACCTTTCTTTAGAACTGGCTTTTATGTCCAAATTATTATTGTGCTTTCATTTTCTTCTTTAAAATACCTTCAACTGTACCCTATTTTTGAATTTTCACAAAATTGGCAAAATGAATTTCTTTAGATTATTTGATTATATAGCTTAAATCCAATCATTTTCTTCATTCTCACCACTCAGCCTTTGCATTTGATGGGTAATTAAAAATGAGCTTCTAAGAGAATATAGAAATCTTTCCTTTTCCAAATCCTCTGTGATTAACACTGAGAATCCGAAATGGACATTTAAGCATAATAGTACAAATGAGACTATCTCACCTTTTAAGTTGGTTGATATGAAGAGCATATCCTACAACTGGGAGACATGTTTCAAATGACTTAAGTCTTTTAAGAACTAAATACCATTGTAATCGCTTCTGTTACAAATATGAATTAAGCTGTTGATGCCTCAACTCAGTACAATCACATACTTGACATTCTGATTCTTATGCCATTGCTAAGTTAATGGGGCAGGCTTTATTTAAATGTGCAACATACTCACCTTGTCTTTCTTATTAAGAAAGGCAAGTCACTATGGACAAGATCATTCCTTTTATTTGGTGACAAATTGAAGCATTCTTGATTCTGGAATTCATTTTCATATCCTCCTTTCACAGAATTCCTATGCTTTTCTGGAAATTGAGGTTTAAGTAATTTAGAATTCTCCCAGATGTAATGTCACTGGATGGGGCATCAATTATTATCTTTAGTTAATCTCTAACCCCATCTCTATTTAAAGCATTTGACATATTTGTTGTTAACTGTCTGAATTTCACACCCTTTCTTTTTCTTATTCACTATTTATGCTCTGCCAACTTTTTTTTCCTCCATTACCTCTAGACAGATCATTCTCAGTTTATTTACATCTTGATATTTTCCTAATGTTAGGTTTCATTTTTGACTGTCACAAGCTTATCTACTTGCCTGTTTCACCTACTTCTTATAAGAATAATGAATAAATCAAGTCATATATCCATACTACAAAATATACCCTGTTCTCACTTAATGACATTTTAGGTTTTAAAGATAAAGTTGTTATGTAAAAATCATTGGTAAGAGGAAATGGAGGATGACCACATCAAATCACAAAATGGATTATATAACTGCCAAATGTCTTCATTAAATAACTGCCAAATCACATTATTACATAACTGCCAAACCACTGAGAATTATGGCCCAGCAAAGTTGATACATAACCTTAACCATCACAGTCAGTGTTGCACTCACCTCATACCTTGGCATTTGTTATGGTCAGACATACATCATTAATGAGCAAAATAGTCACATAGTAGATTTTTTACTATTGTCCTAAGGGCAAAATGTCAAATAATGAGATAGGTAATAAATGAGGAATAAGTGGAATCTTTCAGCAGATAACCAAAAACAAAACAAAACTCACTGCTGTTGAGTTGGATCTGACTCATAGCGACCCCTCCCTGGGTTTCTGAGGCAGTATCACTACGAAAGTAGATCGCTGAACCTTCCTTCTGAGGAGTGGCTGGTGAGTTTGAATTGCCAGCCTTTTGGTTACCAGTCAAAATAACTAGATATTTTTTTATATTTCTATATCCTTCAATGATTTGCACAGTTAGTGTTGAGCTCAAAAAATTTCAGTTAAGTTCAGTGAACTGAGTCTAGTAATGCTACCTCTGGCCACAATCTAAATGAGTACCTGCTGTCTAGAGATGAGGCCAAAAAATTACCATTGGTGAGTCAATGCCAACTTGAAGTGACTGTACGGGTCAGAGTAGAACTCGCTCATAGGATTTCCAAGGCTATAATCTTTGTGAAAGCAGACTGCCACATCTTTCTTCCATGAAGCAGAGGGTGAGTTTGAACCACTAAAGTTTTATTTATTAGCCCAGCCATTAACTGTTGTGGCACTAGGAGTTCTGCCAAATGATTAGAGTGGCTTATTAGAATACTTCTTCAATTTAAAACTCACAATATAGACATTTTGGGGAGGTCAAAATCTTTGGGAACTGGGCTTATTTATAATAAAAGAGAGAGGAATATTTGCCTTTCATGTTCACATTTCTTCATTTAGTCCCTATTCCAAAAATTTTTATTCGTTAAGTAGTCTGATCTCAGACATAACCCCTGATTAAAGGCAGTAGTCAGATTTCCTTTTATTTTACCTCAAGCCCAAGATAGATTCCAAAAATAATGAATATTAATGACAAATTAATCCTTTCTCAGCTTTCTAGTACATTACATGCTGAAGGGAAGAAAGAGATAATTACTGCAGAGCATATCAGTTTTGAATCTGACTTATTGTATTGTTCCATCTACATCACTTTGTCTCAAGGTGCTCATTAGCACTAAGTATGGTCTGAGTGGTAGAAATGGTTAAATGCTGGACTATTAGCTGAAAAGTTGGAGGTTCGAACCCAGCCATAGGTGTCTTAGAAGACAGAGTTGGTGATGATCTGCTTCTAAAAGGTTATAGCTTTGAAAATCCTATGGAGCGGCAGTTTTACTCTGCACATGTGGGGTTACTATGAGTGGGAATCAATTCCATGGAAGCGGCAACAACAACAAGGCTCTGTTTTCCTGCTTTTACCACACTTGGTTCCTGGGAATATATGTATGTAGGATCACTATGAGTCAAAACCTACTCAACAGCACTTAACAACAACAAACATTTTACCTTTAGGTCTTAGATCTTTTCAAGATCAATTTCTGTGTACGATGTGAGTTAAGTGTGTTGTTGTTAACTGATGCTCTGTTGATTCTGACACATAGAGACCTCATGTGTGCAGAGTAGAACTGCTCTGTAGACTTTTAAAAGTTGTGACATTTCAGAAGTAGATCACCAGGCCTAGCTTCTGAGGATCCTGTGGGTAAGTTTGAATCGCTAATCACTTGACTAGTAATCAAGCACTTAACTGTTTGTGCCACCCAGATACCTGACATAAGGCTAGATATTCTTATTTATTTATTTATTATAATATGGATATTCAGTTGGTGCAGCATTTGTTAAAAGCACTTTTCTTTCCCCATTGAACTGCCTTTCCATATTTGTTGAAGATCTACTGAGCACGTAGGTGCAGCTCTATTTCTGGATACTCTTGTTTTCTATTCTATTGATCTACATGTTTATCTTTTCATCAATACCATCTTTTTTGATTACTGTAGCTTTATAATAAGGCTTGAAATCAGGTAGAGTAGTTCTACAAATTTATTCTTCATTTAAAAAATCGTTTTGCTTATTTGATCTTTGGTTTCTTGCATTTTTATGACTTAAAATATGGTCTATTTTGGTGAATGTACAGGATATACTTGAAAAGCATGCATATTCTATACCTGCTAGATACTGTGTTCTGTAAATGCCATTTTCTTTAAGATTGTGGATAGTGTTTGAATCCTCTATGTATTTACAGATCTTTTATCTACTTGCTCTATAAAGTACTTAGAGAGTGTATAAATATTTCCTACTGGAATTGTGGAATTATCTTATTCTCTCTCTCTCTCTCTCTTTTTTTTTTTCCCCAATTTCTACTTTGTGTCATTTGAAGCACACATTTAAATTTTTATATTTTTGATAAAGTATCTTTTTCTCTCATTATGCAATGTCCCTCTTAGTCTCTAGTAGTTTGAATTTTTATTATCTGACTTAAAATAACCGCTCTAATTTTCTCATGCTTACAGTTTCCATACTATGTGTTTTGATCCATTTACTTTCACACTCTCTATGTCTTTATATTTAAAATGTGTTTCTTGTAGAAACATGTATTAGAATCTTTCCTTTTTATCTACGCTGTCAGTGTAGGTAGATAAAATCCTTTAAATTGAAAGATTTAGACCACTAAATTTAATATAATTATTGAAATGGTTGGAGTTAAGTCTATCATTTTATTGGTTTCTTGTTTATCTCCATTGTTCTTTTGTTTCTCTATTCTCCTTTTCTTGCCTTCTTTTGAATTCTCTGAACATTTCCCCATATTCCATTTTGATTTATCATTTGGTTATTTTTGATAACCCATGTCTCTCTTTTTTATTTTTTGTTGTTGTTTCAATATTAAATTTTACTTTAAATACCAATCTTTTGAAGTCTATTTAAAGTTAATATTGTACCACTTCAGGACAGTGGTCCAAACAGTATCAACATTTTTAATTTACTTAAAGTACTATATAGAAATATTACCGTCAGAGGTCTCTTTACATTCCTCTGGTGGTGGAGTGCCTAAGACCTTTGACTGGTAACCAGAAGGCTGATGGTTCATACCCACCAGGGACTCCTTGGAAGGAAGATTGGGCAATCCACTTCCATAAAGATACTGCCTCGGAAACCCAAGAAGAGGTCTCTATGAGTCTAATCTACCCAAGGCAGTGAGTCTGGTTTTTGTTTTGGTTTATCAACCTTGGTGGCACAGTGGTTAAGCCCTTGGCAACCAACCCAAATGTTGGTGGTTCAAACCCACCAGCTACTCTGAGGTACAAAGATGTGATAGTCTACTTCCATAAAAGATTTACAGCCTTGGAAACCCTATGGGGCACTTCTACTCTGTCCTATAGAGTTGTTATGAGTCAGAATTCACTAGATGACAATGAGAGAGAGAGATGGACATCCCCCTCACACTGACCTTTGTGTTAGAATTTTTATATGTATTATATTTATGTACATGGCAATCTCACAAAGTGATATTATACATAGTGCCTGAGACATTTGACTGCTATCCAGAAAGCTGGTGGTTCAAACCCACCAGCCACTCCTCGGAAGGAAGGTTGGGTAATCTACTTCTGTAGTGATACCGCCTTGGAAACCCAAAGAGGAGTCACTATGAGTCGAATCCAACTCCATGGCAGTGAGTTTGGTTTTTGTTTCGGTTTGCTTTAAACAGACATACATATTTAAAGAACTTGAGGAGGAAAAATAATCCTTTAGATGTACGTAGCTATTTACCAATTTTGTTTCTTTTGCATCATTCCTTAACATCTGGATTTTTCCTTTGATACAATTTTCCTTCATCTAAACTATTTATTTAGCCTTTTTTTTTTTTTTAATGGAGCAAATCTGAAGCTCATAAAATCATTTAATTTTGCTTCATCTAGAAATATCTGTATTTTGCCTTTATTCATGAAGCATACTTATAACAGAAAGAATTCTGAGTTTGCGGTTCTTTGCTTTCACCACTTTAAAGATTGTTCCAATATTTTCTGGCCTCTATAATTTTTAATGACAAATTTTAGTTGGTCAAATCATCACACCCCTGTATGTAATGTCTCTCCTTACTCTAGAAACATTTAAGACATTTACTTTACCTTTGGTTATAGCAAACCCAAGGAGGGGTTGCTATGAGTTGGATTCGACTTGATGGCAGTGAGTGAATTAGTTAGGTAAGTTTTTGTTCCAGATAATGCTGTTTTTTGTTTACTTATCTATAAATTTATGTCTTCCACCCAATTGGGAGTTTTTTGACATTGTTTCCTTCATTTTTTATTTTCCTCCAATTTCTTTCTCTTCTCCTCTGAAACTCCACTTATAAATATATTAGATATTTTGATACTGTCCCATAGGACCTTGGATCACTGTTAATTATTTTAAAACCTTCTGTTGTTCAGATGGCACTATTTCCTTTTTTAAAAAAAAAAAAATGTATTATGATTTGGGTGAAAGTTTACAGAGCAAATTCATTGTCCATACAGCATTTCATACAAATTTTGTTTCATGATATTGACTGCAATTTCCCACAATGCAACAGCTCTTTTCTCATTTCCTCCCCATAGTTATCTCTTCCCTGTGTTCTTTCCTCCCATGTACTTCCACCCCCTGATCTGTCTCCTTATTCAAACACTGTTTTTCTGTCTCCCATGCTCCAAGGAGTATATCACCTGATGTATACGTTCACCCCATGTGCCCTTCTATTGTTTGGCTGGAAGCCACAAGAGTGAGTTCAGTTATAGCCCTGAAGTTTATGTAGGGGCCATAGTCTCAGGTATCTCACTAGGCTCTGCTATCAGACTAGTTGTTGTTGTTGTTGTTGCTATTTGCTGTCGAGTCAGACCCGACTCATAGTGACCCCTCTTGGGTTTCTGAGGCATTATCACTATGGAAGTAGATTGCTCCACCTTCCTTCTGAGGAGTGGTTGGTGGGTTTGAACGGCCAGCTTTCTGGTTAGCAGTCAAGTGCCTTAGGCACTATGCTACCAAAACTCTTATTAAACTAGTAAACCTGGTCTTTTTTTTTTTTTTTTATGATTTCAAGTTTTGTTCCACATTGTTCTTGCACTCTATCCAGGCTCTCCTGCACTGATCTCTTTCTGAGTGGTTGACAGTGGTAGTCAGGCACTATCTAGTTCTTCTGATCTAATGGTCATATAGGCCGAGGATCACATGGTCTATTAGTCCCTTGGACTAATTGTTCCCATGCGTCTGATTTTCTTCATTCTTCTTTACTTTGATGAGAAAAGACCCATCATTGCATCTAGATGGTCACTTGCAAGTTTTTAAGACCCCAGTTGCTACTCACTAAAGTAGGATGTAGAAGAATATTTTTGTGTAGTATGTTATGTCAGTTGAGCTTGATGTTCCCTGCAACCATGGTCCTGAGCCTACAGGTCTAATTATCGCTCCCTCTCGGTAGCTGGCTGTGACCAAGCAGTGACTACAAACTTGTCCCTTGTCAGCTTTATTATATACATGGAAATTCTTACAGAATATACAAATATACTTGTAGAAACATTGTATGCCAACCCTATACATGGTCATAGGCACACTCTCCCATGCATAGACATAACTAATCGTTTAGCTTGCCTACTCATCTATCCGTCCGAGTATCAATGTTTGCCACCACTGACAATGCAATACTGTACATGCAAAAGGGTTCATCTTTGTTGTTTGTACCTCCCATGCATCTCTCTATGTCTTCCCCTTTCTCAATGCCACCATGTTGATCACTCACTTTTGGTATATTGCCCTTCTCTTCACCCAAATCAATACTTGTCTCTACCTGTCTAACAATATTCTTTCCCTTCCCCTCCCATCCCAACAAAGAAAATTTCCCTCAATATATAAACCTTTCCTTGACTTACAATAGCAAACTAACACAATATTTGTCCTTCTGTAACTGACTTATTTCACTCTGCATAATGTTCTCCAAGTTCATCCATATTATATGGTGTTTTGCAGATTCTATATTATTCTTAAGTATTGCATAGTATTCCATTGCATTTACATACCATATTTTGGTTATCCATTCTTCTGTTGATGGGCACTTAGGTTGTTTCCATCCCTTTGCTATTGCAATGAATATGGGCATGCATATATCTGTTCTTGTCCTGCCTTTCACTTCTTTAGGATATATACCTAGTAATGGGATTGCTAGATCAAATGGAATTTCTAATTCCAAATTTTTAAGGAAATGCCATACAGATTTCCACAGTGGGTGTACACTTTACAGTCCCACCAGCAGTATATGATAGTCCCAATCTGTCCACATCCTTGCCAGTATTTGTTATTTTCTGTATGGTTGAACTTTGCTATTAGTGTTGGGGTGAGATAGTATCTCATCATTGTTTTGATTTGCATCTCTTAAGGGCTAAGGATCGTGAAAATTTCTTCATGTGTTTTCTGGACACCTGAATATCTTCTTTGGTGAAGTGTCTGTTCATATCTTCTGCCCATTTTTTAATTGGATTGTTTGTCTTTTTGATGTTGAGGTGTTGGAGTTTTCTATAAATTTTAGAGATAAGTCCCTTATCAAATATATCATTGCTGAATATTTTTTCCCCAATATGTAGGTTCTATTTTGACTATCTTGGAGAAGTCTTTGGAAACATAAAAATTTAATTTGTAGAAAATCCCAATCATCTACTTTATTTTCTGCTGTTTGTCCATTTTGGGTGATGGTTGATAGTCGATTTATACCATAAATTCTGGCCCCTGGATTCAGATGACAATATTTCTGTTGATCTAAATCTTCAAGTTCACTCTTTTTTCTCTCATTTCCATTTTGACACTGAGCCCATCTAGTATGTTTTTTTATTTCAGATATTGTATTTTTCAGTTCTAAAATTTCAATTGGGTTATCTTTTAATCTATTGGATTTTTAGATATTTTTTCATTGCATTATAGAACCAATTTTCATCAACTAGTACTTTAAAGTCACTGTTTGTTTTCTAAGATCTGTATATTTTCAGAGTTGTCATCTGTTGATTGTCTTTTTCCATGAAATTTGGTCACATTTTGCTGCTTTATTTATTTATTTATGTCGTATATTTGTAATTTTTGGTTATATTTTCAACATTGCAAATATTATACTATAAGTACTTTGGATCCTGTTATTATCCTGTGGAAAGGGTTGATTTTTATTGTTTTGTTTTTTAAACAGGCAACGAACCAAGCTTGGTTTAGACTATAAGTTCTGACTTGCCCTCTAATGGTGGTAGCTTAAATCTCAGTTCAATTCTCAAAGTCTTTTCCATGCTTTCTTTGGTCTACTCCATGCATGATAGCTCAGGAATAGGGCTCAAACGTTTGCAGCTTTATACACAGAATTAGGTCAGTCTCTAATTATTTTCTCTGCAGGATTCCTCACTTTCTCTCCCAGAAGATGAAATTTTTATAGGAGTTTTAGCTACACATGATGGTACTCTGTTCTGTGACTAAGGACTGCCAGTTAGACAAAGCCACACAAGAGAACAAAAACAGATACCCTGAGCCAAATTGCTTGTCTACATTTTGACTTGCCTCTATCACATGACCACTTTTAGTTACATTTCACACACTATAATTAGTTCTATTTTCTTTTTGTTTATCTTAGTATTCTGTTCAGAGGTTTTTTCTTGTAATTAAGAGGAGCTTATATCATCATCAAAAGGAGCTCTGGTAGCGTAGTGCTTAAGGCACTTGACTGCTAACCAGAAGGCTGGCAGTTCAAACTCACTAGCCACTCCTTGGAAGAAGATTTGGCAATCTCCTTCCATAATCTGTTGGAAACCTAAGGAGGGGTCGCTATGAGTCGGGTCCAACTCAATGGCACATAACAACAACATATCATCAAAGGGGAACTGAAGTCCCAAATTCTTTTTAAAAGTATCATTCTAGTTATCTGTTGAAAGTAGATATCCAGGTGAAAGGTGGTGGTGATTGATACAGACTGGCATCAATGGACATAATAAGATATAATAATTTTTGTATAGTTTCTGATAAATTAAGTAAGGAAATTAGAGTGATGAGATATCAGGAGTAAATACAAGATTTTCGGCTTGAGAACTAAAAGGAAGATTTGAGCACTAAATGAAATAAGGAATAATGGTACATGTGGAGCCACCACTCATCTGTGGGTTTGTCATACTTTAGCTTACATGTTGTAGTGATGCTGGAAGATATGAAACCAATATTTCAAATACCAGCAAGATCACTCATGGTTGACAGGTTTCAGCAGAGCTTCCAAACTAACACAGCCTGAGAAGGACATGCCCAAGTATACTTCTGAAAAAACTTGCTAATGTAAATCTTATAAATCACAATGACACATTATCTGGCACAGTGCCAAAAGATGAGCCCCTTATATGTATTGATAATTACTGGTAATTGAAAACAAAAATGAAGCATCAGTTGTTGGAAACTATGGCCTTGGCGATAGAAATGACACTGGAGATTACAGGATAGAATTTTGCAAGATCAATGATTTAGTCACTGCAAATACCTTTATAAAACAACATAAATAGTGATTATACAAATGGACTGCACCTGATGGAATTCACAGGAATCAAATTCATTCTGTCTGTGGAAATATATGACAGAGAAGCTCAATATCATCAGTCAGAACAGGGTGAAGAGCTGACTGGAACAAACTAGTTTCACTTGAATTCATGTTGAAGTTTAAGTTGACACTGAAGAAAATTAAAACAAGCCCTTCAGAGCCAAAACATGACCTTGAGTATATCCTAGTTGAATTTAGATACAATCTGCAAAATAGATGTAAGGTGTAAAAGCACAATGACTAAAGAGTTGTGGAATGACATCAAGGACATCATACATGAGGAAAGCAAAAGGTCATTAAAAAAAAAAAAAAAAAAGACAAGAAAGAAAGAAAAGAGCAAAATGTATATCAGAAGAGACTCCAAAAGTTGCTTTTGAACAGAGAGTAGCAAAAGCAAAGGAATGAAATGATGACATAAAAGAGCTGAATGGAAGATTTCAAAGAGAAGCTTGCAAAGAAAAAATAAAGTATTATAATGAAATGAAAAAAGACCTAGAGTAAGAAGATCAAAAGGGAAGAAAATGCTCAGAATTTCTCAAGCTGAAAGAACTGAAGAAAAAAATTCAAGCCTTGAGTTGCAGTTTTGAAGGATTATATGTTGAAAATATTGAATGATGCAGGAAGAATCAAAAGAAGATTGAAGGAATTCACAGTCACTGCACTGAAAAGAATTGGTTGATGTTCAGCCATTTCAGAAGGTAGCATATGATCGAGACCCAATTACATTGAAAGAAGAAGTCCAAGCTGTACTGAAGGAATTGACAAGAAACAAGATTCCAGGAAGTGATGAATACCTTGTGATGTTTCAACAAATGGATGCAGTGCTGGAACTGCACACTCATTTATCCCAAGAAATTTAGAATACAGTTACCTGGCCAACAGACTGGAAGAGATCCATATTTGTGCAAATTCCAAAGAAAGATGATCCAACAGAATGCAGAAACTATCAAACACTATCATTAATATCACACATATGCAACATTTTGCTGAAAATAATTTAAAAGTTGTTGCAGCACTACACTGACAGGGAACAGCAAGAACTTCATGCCGGATTCAGAAGAAGACATGGAACGAAGGATATCATTGCTGATGTCTGATGAATCTTGGCTAAAAGCAGAGACTATCAGAAAAAAAAAATGTTTACCTGTTTTTTATTAACTATGAATAGGCATTCAACTGTGTAGATCATAACAAATTATAGATAACATTTTGAAGAATGGCAATTCCAGAACACTTAATTGTGCTCATGAGGAACATGCACATACACCAAGAAAGGCAGTTGTTCAAACAGGTCTAGTGGAAAATGCATGGTTCAAAGTCAGGCAATTTGTGCATCAGAGTTATATTCTTTCACCATATTTAGTCAATCTGTATGTTGAGCAAATAATCCGAGAACCTGGACTATGTGAAGAAGAATGCAGCATTAGGATTGGAGGAAGTCTCATTAACAACCTGTGATATGCAGATAACACAACTTTGTTTGACAAAAGTGAAGAAGACTTGAAACACTTACTGAGGAAGATCAAGGGCTGTAGCCTTTAGATTCGACTACACCTCAACATCAAGAAAATAGAAATTCTTTCAACTGGACCAGTGAGTAACTTCATGATAAATAGAAAAGATTGAAGTAATCAAGGATTTCATTTTACTTGGATTCACAATCAATGCCCATGGAAATAGCAGTCAAGAAATCAAATGTTGTATTATTGCATTGGGGAAATCTTCTGCAAAAGACCTCTTTAAAGTGTTGAAGAAAAAAGATATAATTTTGAAGACTAAGTTGTGTCTGATGCAAGCCATGGTGTTTTCAGTAGCCTCATATACATGTGAAAGCTGGACAGTGAATAAGGAAGACCAAAGAAGAATTGATGCATTTGAATTGTGGTCTCGGTGAAGAACATTGAATATACCACGGACTGCCAGAAGCAAGGACAAATCTGTCTCAGAGGAAGTATAGCTGGAATGCTCCTTAGTATTGATAATGGTTAGCCTTTATCTCTTATACTTTGGTAATATTGTCAGAAGAAACCATGGAGAAAGATATCATGCTTGGTAAAGGACAGGGTCAATGAGAAAGGGGCAGACCCTCAATGAGATGGACTGTAATAGTGGCTGCAACAACGTGGTCAAGCATGGCAATGATTGTGAGGATGGTGGAGGACAGGGCAGTGTTTTGTTCTGGTGCACACTGGGCTACTCTGAGTTAGAACCGACTCAAAGGTATTTAACAACAACAAGTGGAAAAGATTGAAGATATTGTCAGAAGTTTTGTTTTATACATGTAATGGTAGAAATTCCTATTGCATATCTACCCATCATAGTACTATTTACAATAGCCAAAAGATGGAAACAACCTAGGTGTCCATCACCTGAAGAATGTATAAGTAAACTATGGTACATACACACAATGGAATACTATGAAACCCTAAAGAATAACATGGAATCTGCAAAACACCACATAACATGGATGAATTTGGAAGACATTATGCTAAGTGAAAAAGTCAATCATAGAAGGACAAATATTGTATTAGTTCATTACTGTAAAAAGTCAAGGAAATGTTAATATGTGGAAGAAAATTTTCTTTATTCGTTGTCAGAGGTGGGAGGGGAGGGCAGTCGACACTGTTAGATAGGTAGAGACAAGTTTTGATTTGGGTGAAGAGAAGGACAATGTACCAAATGTGAGTCATCAACATAGTGGCATTGAGAAAGAGGAAGACATAGAGAAGCACATGGGAGGTAGAGACAACAAAGATGAACCCTTTTGCATATATAGTACTGCATTGTTAGTGAAGGCAAACATGCATATATGGGTGGATAGATGTGTGGACAGGCTGAACTATTATGTATGTCTATGCAGGGGGGAGTGTGCCTAAGACCATGTATAGGGTTGGCAGACAATGTTTCTACAAGTATATTGGTATGTTCTGTAAGAATTCTCAGGTATATAGTAGAGCTGACAAAAGACAAGGTTGTAGTCACTTCTTGGTCACAGCCAGCTACCCAGAGGGGGTGAGTAGTTGGACCTGTGAACTCGGGACCATGGTTGCAGGGGACATCAATCTCAATTGGCATAACACACTACACAAAACATTGTTCCACATTCTACTTTGGTGACTAGTGACTGAGATCTTAAAAGCTTGCAAATGGCCATCTAGATGAAATGATGGGTCTTTCCTCATCCAGAGCAAAAAAAGAATGAGGAAAAGAAAAATTCATGGAAACAATTCATCCAAATAACTGGTACACCATGCAATCCTCAGCCTATACGACTATGAGACCAAAAGAACCAGATGATGCCTGGCTACCACTGTTAACTACTCAGAGGGAGATCTATGTAAGAGATCCTGGATAGGGTGGGAGAAAAATGTAGAATAAAACTCAAAATCATTTGGGGAAAAAAAAAAAAAAGGGCACCAGGTTTTCTGGTCTGATAGAGCCCGATGGAACCTAGCTGCCCTTCAGGTCTGAAATTGAACTCACTCTGTGGCTTTCAGCCAAACAAAATATAGGCATTTGAGGTGAACATTTACAATAGGTAGATGCACTCCTTGGAGAGAGCAAATATGGAAGAATAGAAGGGTTATGTATCCACAGGGATACAGCTCAAGGGGCAGGAGTGCATGGTGGGGAGGATACAGGGAAGAGGTAACTATGGGAAGGAAGTGAGAGGGGAGCTGTTGCATTGTGGGAAATTGCAGTCAATGTCATGAGACAAAGTGTATGTGAGTTGCTGTATGGAAAGTGAATTTGCTCTGTAAACTTTCACCCAAATCATAATAAAAAAAAAATCTTATTGCTTATTGAATTGGAGTGATTGAATTAGCAGTAGATACATAAATCTGGAGTTTAGAAGAAAGAGTAAATTACAGTTAAAAAAAAAAACAAGTTTAGAGTTGACAGTTCACAGATGTTATGAATGCTACCAGACTGCATAAGACCCTTAGGAAAATGTTTTTCAAACTTTAGCATGTAAGTGAACCACCTGAAGTACTTAAAACTCAGATTATTTGGCCTCTATCCCAGAATTCTTGATTAATTAGGACTTTCAAAGGACATAAAAATTTGCATTTCTAGCAAGTTTCCTGGTCATACTGATGCTGCTGGTCCAGAAACATACATTGAGAACCACTGTCTTATGGTGAAAATATTAGATACAGAAGAGAAGAGGTTTAAGAATTCAGCCCTGAGAAATACCATTGTTAGGAGGCCGGAGAAAAGATGAGGAACCAAGAAAAGAGACAGAAGGAACAGACAGTGAGATAGGAAAACCAGAAGAATGGTCAACTGGAAAAAAAAATATTTCAAGGAGATGATATTACCAGTTCTTGTTATTTGCTGCTGATAGACACAGAGAATTAGCCATTGTATTTACCAAAGTGTAGACTATTGGTGGCCCAGACAGTGTCAGTTGAGAGTTGGGTCAAGTGTCTATAGTTATATTCCTATAGTGCAGTTTATTGACAGAGAACTTCCGGAAATACAAGCTGGATTCAGAAGAGGATGTGCAATGAAGGATATCATTATTAATGTCAGATGGAGTTTGGCTCATAGCAAAGAATACCAGAAAGATGTTTACTTGTGTTTTGTTGACTATGCAAAAACATTTGATTGTGTGGATCATAACAAATTCTGGATAACATAGAGAAGAATGGGAATTTCAGAACACTTGATTGTACTCATGAGGAACGTGTACATAGACAAGGAGTCTGTCATTCAAACAGAATGAGGGGACACTGCATGGTTTAAAATCAAGAAGGGAACGTGTCAGGGTTGTACTTATTCAGTCTGTATGCTGAGCAAATAATCTGAGAAGCTGGACTATATGAAGAAGAAAGTGCCATCAGGATTGGAGGAAGACTCATCATGTTACGATATGAAGGCAACACAACTTTGCTTGCTGAGAGTGAGGATGACTTGAAGCACTTACTGATGAAGATTGAAGACTACAGTCTGCAGTATGGATTACACCTCAATATAAAGAAAGCAAAAATCCTCACAACAGGACCAATAAGAAGCATCACGATAAATGGAGAGAAGATTGAAGTTGTCAAAGACTTCATATTACATGATTCCACAATCAACACCAATGGAAGCAGTAGTCAAGATATGATGTATTGCATTGGGAAAATCTACTTCAAAGGACCTCTTTCAAGTGCTGACGAGCAAAGATATCTCCTTGAAGAGTAAGATGTGCCTGACCCAAGCCATGGTATTTTCAATCACCTCATATGTAATGGAAAGGTGGACAATGAGAAAGCAAGACTGAAGAAGAGTTGATGGTTTAGAGTTGTGGTGTTGGAAAAGAATGCTGAAAGAACCATGGACTGCTAAAAGAACTAACAAATCTGTCCTGGAAGACGTGCAGCCAGAATGCTCATGGGAAGCGAGAATGGCCAGACTTCATCTCACCTGCTTTGTTCCTGTTGTCAGAAGGGACCATTGACTGGAGAAGGATATCATGCTTGGTAAAGTGGAGGGTCAGCCAAAAAGGGGAAGGCTTTCAGTGACATGGATTGACACAGTGGCTGCAATGACAGGTTCAGGTACAGCAGGGTTCATGGGGCTGGTGCAGGACGGGGCAGTGTTTCATTCTGTTGTACATAGGGTCACTATGACTTGGAGACAACTTGGCAGTACCTAACAACAACAACTATAGTGCAAACCAATTAACTAGTCTTATAGGTTAATGATACCAGCCAGTAAAATTGCCCTTTTCTCTGTTGTTATGGACAAGTACCTTTTGTAGAGTTTCTAAAGTAAGGATCTAAGAAGATCAGCCAGTATGATTTTCCTGTTAGCTGTATAGTTAAATTCCTTAATTAAAATTAATAAATTGGATTTCTGATTATGATATCAATCTCTTAAGAGTTAGATCAGCCTGCACCAGATTGCATACTAGACCAGTCAATAGAATAGGGTTTCTGGAGCCCTACTTCCAGCCAGACTGAACAGTTGATTCTTCACCAAGATCTTCCTCTCCCTGTGAAGTCATATTTTATCTTTTATCCTTTTATTAAAACATTTTTACCTCAATTTTATCATTTTTGAAGTGAAGACTTTAGACTGGACAATTTCAAAAGTCACTTTTATCATTCAAATCTTGTACCTGCACATACATGTGTGCATATACACAAAAGTTGCACTCTAAATTCAAGCAATTGTGAAGCTGCTAGGATAAAGACTACTATCCAATCTGATTGGACCATACACGTAAGACATGCGCACACTGTTGGCAATTGAGAGATATTATTATTTAAACAATAAATAGCAAGACCAGATTACTTATAGAAAGCAATTAGTAAACAACAGGAACAGATTTGAGGTGAATCAGTACCCCCCACCCCTATGAGTACCCCAAGAAACAATGTAAGAGTGGAACCCACTTATGTCTAAAAAACGACCTGTTCACTCTTCTGAAAGTACCCATGTCTGTTTTTGTGTCACTAAGTTGACACATTCTAAACCAAGTGTCAGTAGGTATCTCTCTCTCTCATTGTCTCTCTCAGCATGCGCATCATCATGTCAAGTCGGGTGTTGTGTGACTCTATTCATCTCTCTCTTTTTGTCTTTCTCTGGTGCTTTTCTTGTTTGCGTCTAGCCCCCTGTGCATGCTGGTTGACCTTTCAACCTGTACAATCATGAAAACTCTGGGCTGACACCAGGTCATCATTACAATAGCTCTGGAGGCAAAATATTTGTGGGCAACAACCACTCTATGGTGTGTGACCAAGCCCCTGTTCAGTTGGCGACCTCTGCTCTGACGTGACCAGCTCTGCTCTGTGGGATGACTAACCTACCACTGCCATCTTCTCTTTGGACCAAATCTATTCACCACCTCTGTCTGCCAGTCTCATGATTCTTGCCTTTCTCACTGTTGCCACCATTTTTCTGCCACCTGGCTCTGCTGGACCAGCCACCATTTCTCTCAGTCTTAGGTGTTATCAGTTCAGTGAGTGCTATCAGTTACTGTTATAGCCATTGATAGCCATTGACATGTATTACAGGTCTTCCAGGAGGTCCTCAGTGGAAGGTTTTTTGTCCAAATTATGTGCTACCCTCTTGGCTCTCATTGATCACGAATCTCAAATAAAACCTCTGTGAGATTGGCCATTTATGTAAAAGTCCTTGCCAATTTCAGGGGTGGCTTTCATAAACCAATGAACCCCTTAGTTGGATTGTAAACCAATCAGTTCTACTGGGTGGATTTGCAAGCCTCTTATGTGCATAGTAAACCAACCAATCCCTTGCAAAATTGATGCCCAACCAATATTTTTGGGAAAAATCACAAACCCAGGGACAAAAAGGCCATATGAAAGAAGGCCCAGTGTACCACACTAAAATTTACATTAAAATATTATTTAATCATACAATGGTTGGTCAAAATTTCCATATTAAAATTAGTATTTAGACATAGGTCTTATTAATTCATTATTGTGGGTCCCATGTTTTTATTGTTGTTAGTTGCCATCAGGAGGGCTCTGACTCATGGAGACTCCATGTATAAGAGAACAAAATATTGGCAGTCCTCTACCATCTTCATAATTGTTAGTATGGAAAAGTCCATGGTTTTGGCCACTGTGTATTTTGAGTACCTCCCAACCTAGGTACTTATCTTCTAGCACTATATTAGACAATATTTTTGGTGACCCATAGAGTTTTCATTGGCTAATATTTGGAACTAGATCGTTTGGCCTTTCTTCCTACTTTGTCTTCATCTGGAAGCTTCACTCAAACTTGTCCACCATGAGTAATCTGGTTGTATTTGAAATACTGGTGGCATAGTTTTAAGCATCCTATCAACACGCAAACCACCACAGTGTGACAAACTGATAGATTGATGGTGGGAAAGATACCATAGAGTATTTGAAATATTTAACTTATAAAAATATAAATTCATGGAATGTTTAGGTAAATATCTAGAGTATAAATAAGTCTTTGGCAAAGAAAGATTCTCTATGCTGAATGTTTATATTTAATGAAAAATAAAATAACTAAGTAAACACTTCTAATATCTAGAGAGAAGCTACAATCAAATCTAAAATTGCAATTTGGAAATCTGATTTCTAATCCTATAGTCATTACATACCAAAACCAAGAAAATCAGTTAATAAATATTCAGCTCCTCATTTTGGTAAATGAGCAGTAAATAACAGGAAACTTTGTTTTGTTACAATTATCTTCTCTAAGTGTTACTGTTGTGATTTCCACAAAGAGTCAATATGACCTTTAACTGAATATGATGCTCTTCCTATATTGACTAAAGCACGAAGAAAATGTAAATATAACAAATGTTTTCTATCATTTTATGAGGCTTTGGATTTTAAAGAAAGGATTTTGATTATTTGGTCAATAAAATACCTTAGAAATCGACTAGAGGAGGAGGAAGGTGAAGTTCAAAAGAGTGTGGTGGTCTTAACTCATGGCAGAACTGAATTTCAAACCATTCTGTTGTCTCATAAACCTAAATAATCACAGAGTGATCTTATGCTATTGTTAATGTCCAGTTACCATCTAATATATTCCTTCCCATCACCACCAAAGTAAAGCACTTTCTGTATTGTACATAAAGCTCAAGTAAACTTACTTAACAACTGAAATATTTTCCTGAAGAACATACGTCCACTAACACAGCATAAGTATCACCTAATAGGCTTAATATATATAACATTTGTGCTCAGGCTCATCAAAATTCATAGAGATGTTAGCTGACTTATATTTTTATTATATAATCTGTTACAGAGTTTTATCAAAATTTAAAGTTTTAGAACCTGTGGGTGAAATCTCTAGTTAGACAAGCAAACAAGCCTCTGCCTTGCTTGACGAGTTTGGCCTTTCCAAATAAAATAGAAACTTGAGACAAATATTAGCCTCTGTAGTTGATTCACTTAAGACTTTCAAGGCTAATATTCATTGGAGTAGTAACTCTGCCCTCAACCAAACCCTAAGACCATGCTCTCATACAACCAGAAATTATAGTCAGTGTCAAGGGAGGGAAGTAAAGACAATGATAAATAATTTCATTCACTCATATACTCACTCAATCCACATGTATTAATTACTGACTGTGGTTTAGGCTGGCAAAAACTTACTATTTTTCAGACTGGAATACTCAAGTTAAGGCACTAATGAAGCACTGTCCTTATTCTTAAGGAAAATAAGGTCCATTAGAGAAAGCCTCCCCTCCCCTCTTTGTATGTTGTGATAACTTGCCTGTAGCTATGGTATGGGTCATGGATTGAATCGTGTCCCACAGAAACATATATCAAATTGGCTGGCTCACGATTCTCTGTTGTTTGGCAGGTATGTAATGATGTAATTTGGAAGTTATGCAAATAATTTTTTCATCCTATATGATTTGATCTTTTGTGATCAGCCAATCAATGGATCACAACCCTGAACCTTACTCAGATCACACCCTGAAACAATGTAAAAGGTATTTCCATGGGGTGTAGACTGCCTCGCTTTTTTATCTTTCAGGAGGTAAATGCAGACAGAAGCAAACAGAGAGAGAGGGACCAAAGTATCACCAAGAAAGAAGAACCAGGAGCAGAGAATATCTTTAGATATGGTGTTCCTGCACATAGAAACTCCTAGAGCCAGGGTAGGATTGATGCCAAGATGTATGGAGCTCTCCAAGTGAGGCTGGGTCCATAGATGTTGAAAATACTTAAGAGGAGTTCCAGTAAAAAAGCAGAATAGGCAGAGAGACTGCACAGACCCTCTTCAACAAAGAAAAGGGGAACCAATTATCACAGATACAGAAGATAATCCTGGACCCCTGAGCTATGAAGAGAAGGATATAGAAGTGGACTAAGCTCCAACTAGTAGAAGAATTTGCATGAAAACACCAAAAAAGGACACATACAGAGCTGTAGTCTGACAGTGACCCTGACAACCCAGACAGCTTGGTTATTGCCCAGTGGTGTTAGGACCTAAGAATTAACCTGAAAATCAGCCCTGTTAGCCAGGGACTCTAGGGAGAACTGCACTGGTGGCTGGTGAATAAAAGGGGAAACAATGAAGGGGAAGGTGGGTTGAGCTGTGGATATTTGCCTGTCTGGAGGGCACAGCATTTTGAATGTTTACTAGTGGTTTGACCATTTTGGATATTTAAAGTGACAGCATTCTACCAGATTCCAGGGATTTAAGAATAAGCTCCACTTGTTGGGAATCACAAGGACATTCCGGATGCCAAAGACTAGAAAGGTGCAATATTCCCCTTGTTACTCATGCCCCACACCCTCATGGTGAATGGAGGTGTGGCCATCCCTCACTCCCAACCACCATCTGGGGCAACAGGAATTCCATCCCAGTCTGTGGTGGAACTTGGGTGTCCTGCCCAGCCCTGTCCAGATTTTTTTCCTTTTTAGTTTGTTTGTTTTTGTCTGTTATAAATTATTAGTATTATTACTTTTGTCCTTACTATTATTCTTTACTCTTCCCTTCCTAGGTTCTAGATTTCACCTTTTTGTGCTTTCCTTGTTCCTGGTTCCAATTTTTTTTCTTTTTCGTGGGTAACCTGTACCTTGTTTTTCTTTTTACGTTTTTCCCATTTTTTCTTAATTATTCTCCTATGCTATCTTTTTTCTTATTGCCCTCTCCACAGATATTGCAGTTTCTTTTCTTTTTTTTTTTTTTTTCCTTTTTGGTTTTTGTTCCTGTGTGATTACACAGTGTATTTTTTGTCCACTTACTTTTACTTTTTGGATGGTTATTCAATTGTTATTTTTGTTTAACAACTGAATGAGAGACAGCAACAGTCCTCATATGACACAACAACACCCACACCACCTGCAGCTTCATTTACTGAGTGAGAGCCACCACTTCCTTCTCCACCAACAGACCAATGATAAACAACCACCAAGAAGAACCTGAATCACCCTTGGCTGTTCTTCACAAACAGTTAAGAGAGATCTAAATACAACAATACCACAATGTCTCAGAGACAACAGATCATCACAGTCCACACAAAAATGCAAGACAAAGTGGTAGAAACAAGAGAGCAGGATACAGATGCAGAACACAGGCCTAAGGAAGAAACAGCATTGGAACTACCTGATAAGGAATTCAAAATAATTATATTTAGGTATCTTCAAATGATTCAGAGACAGATCAAGGAAAGCATGATAAATTTAAAGAAAACACAGACAAAACCCTAGAACAATTTTGGAAGAAACACAAAAACAAAATGACAAAATAAATGAAAAATTAAAAATCATAAAAATCTACAGATAGAAATCCAGAAGATGAATACTAAATTGTCAGAAATAGATAACACATTGAAAGGGCAAAGGAATAGAATTGATGCAATGGAAGAAAGAATTAATGAAATTGGAGACAAATACCTGAATACATATTTGGAAAGGGATCAATCAGAAAAAAGATTAAAACAAAATTAAGAAAGCCTCAGTTTCATGGGGATACCATCAAAAGGAGTAAGCTATGTGTAATTGGAATTGCAGAACAGGAAGAGGAAAAGAAAAGCATTGAGAAAATTGTCCAAGATTTGTTGGAAGAGAACTTTCCTGGTATGATGAAAGATGAGAATATATCCATTCAGGAAGTCCAGTGAACCCCAAACAGGATAGAACTCACAAGAAAATCAACAGACTGTGGTGATTATGTTTGTGTGTCAACTTGGCTGGGCGTGGTTGAGTGGACAGAAAGAAAAGAAACTGCAATATCTGTGGAGAGGACAATAAGAAAAAAGGTAGCGTAGGAGAATAATTAAGAAAAAATGGGAAAAAACGTAAAAAGAAAAACAAGGTATAGCCACTCAACCACGAAAAAGAAAAAAAATTGGAACCAGGAACAGGGAAAGCAGAAAAAGGTGAAATCTAGAACCTAGGAAGGGAAGAGTAAAGAATAATAGTAAGGACAAAAGTAATAATACTAATAGATAGATATTCGCCCTGATGAGACTGGCAATCAACTCCATGGTGGGATCTACCACAAGCAGCTGAGTAGCTGCTTTGGGTATGTGGTCTGCTTCCTGTATATAAGAAGCAACTTTGGGAATGGTCTCTAGCTTATGGCATGCTTGGACCCTGCATGTAGCCATGTCATTGTTCAGCAGCCTGCCATGCTCTGCTGATCTTGAGACTTACAATAGACTCAAATTAATGGCCTGATGTGTGGTTTGGTAACATCGGGACTGTGCATTTTCATTTGTCAAACTTGGGTTTGTCAACCTCAGCAGCCAGCAGCTGTCTGAGTGAAGAAATGTCTCTAACTCCAGTGGGCTGGGAGCAGGAGGCAGAGCTGGATTCCAAGATTGAGGGGCTTTCACCCAGCCCCTAGTGCCTGGCACTTTGAACTTGGACTTAAAGCATCCAAACTTTAGAAAGAAAAGAAACTCCTGTTTGTTAAGGCCATCCCATTTATGGTATAGTTCTTCTCAGAGTGGCACTAGGTAACCAGAAGAGAATTTGGTACCAAGAGAGTGGGGTGCTGCTCTGACAGATACCTAAAATATGGAAACAGGAATGGACTGTGTCCTTGACCTGAGACCCCAGCAGAGAGACCCCAGAATATGGCATGACAGATGGCAGGAGCAGAGCAAGAGACCAGCATGAGAGACAGCAGGAGCAGAGCCCAGAGACTGGCATGAGAGATGGCAGGAACAGAGCCAAGAGAACCAGCATGAGACAGAGACAGCCTTACCAGCCCATGGAGGAGAAAATTTGTTGCCTTTGGTTAGGCAGCTACTGTTGGAGTGGGTTGCCTTCAAGTATTAATTGGTAGAAGAGACCAGCTTGAAATGGAGTAGCAAGTTGGCTGGCCCACGAAGAAAGAAAGCCAAATGTCCTTGGGGTGAGAAGATTCCTGGTGGAGTGGGTTGCCCTTGGGCATTAATCGGCAGAAGCAGAGAGACCAAAGAAATGGAAACAGAGCTGCCTCAGCCTGAAAGGGTAGGACCATGGCCTTTGGAGGTGGAAAACCACAGCCCCCTAGGCCTCAAAGAACCAGGCCTTCACCAACTTGGTTCTGGAGTGTGGGGCTGCTCATTCATGTGAGTCAGTGGCTTGGAACCTTAGCCAGTGCCGAAGAGTGAGGGGGTGGGGCTACCATACCCAAGAGGGAGAAGAATGGGGCCTGCCAGGCCAAGGGGTTGAGGTCACCACTCAGGAACGAGGGCACTGGAGCCACCTAGTGGAGAAGACCTGTAGAGTTACCACCCATTAAAGATCTTTACAAGTGCCAAGTTGACAAGGGGTGGAATTGTGGTGGTTATGTTTGTGTGTCAACTTGACTGGGCCTGGTTGAGTGGCTGGGCAGCTGGTGGTAGTTATTCCCCATGATGAAACAGGCAATCAACTCCATGGTGGGATCTACCACAAGCAGCTGAGTACCTGCTTTGGGTATGTGGTCTGCTTCCTGTATATAAGAAGCAGCTTTGGGAATGGTCTCTAGTTTATGGCACATTTGGACCCTGCATGTAGCCATGTCATTGTTCAGCAGCCTGCCATGCTTTGCCAACCTTGGGACTTACAATGGCCTTAAATTAATGGTCTGTCCTGTGGTTTGGTGACATCAGGACTGTGCCTTTTTATTTGTCAACTTTGGGTTTGTCAGCCTCAGCAGCCAGCAGCTGTCTGAGTGAAGAAATGCCTCTAGCTCCAGTGGGCCAGGAGCAGGAGAAAGAGCTGGACCCCAAGGTTGAGGGGCTTTCACCCAGCCCCTAAGAACCTGGCACTTTGAAATTGGACTTAAAGCATGCAAATTGTAAGAAAAGAAACTCCTGTTTGTTAAGGCTACCCATTTGTGGTAGGTAACCAGAACAAAGACATCATCATGAAACTCATCAAAACCAAAGACAAAGAAAGAATGCTGAAAATAACATGGAAAAAATGAAAAAAGAAAAAAAAGGACAACCAATAAGAAAGCTCTGATTTCTCAGCAGAAACCATGCAAATGAGAAGGAAATGGGATGATATATATAAAACCCTGAAAGAGAAAAATTTCCAACCAAGAATTATACACCCAGCAAAATTGTCTATCAAATATGATGGTGAAATTAGGAGTTTTTCAGATAAGCAAAAATTAAGGGAATTTGTTAAAACCAGACCAACCTAACAAGAGATACTAAAGGGAGTCCTTTGAAAGGAGATCCAATAATAGCAAACAACAACCAACCATTAATACACAAGATGACATAACCCAGAAACTAATACACCTAAGAATGTATCCAAAGTAAAATAAGCTTACAAGAGTGTAAACAGGGGACCAGAGACAATAATTAGCTAATGAGGACAACTACAAATCAAAAAGAGGGAAAATACTGTGTAGTTACAGAACTTCTAAATTTTAAGGAAGTCAAGAGAGTTGCATGATAGAATGGACTGTTCTAAATTCAGGGAAAAATTATAAATCACAGGGTAACCTCAAATAAAAATGATAAACCTTCACATAACAATAAAAAAAGCACAAATATTTAGCAAATACTACAAAAGCAGCAACAAAGGAAATGATAACACAATTCATAAAGGTAAAGAGCTAAGCAAAGAAAATTATATGAAACAAAGAAACCAGGAACAACATGAAAAAACACATAGCAATATGACAGCAACCAAATCTTACTTGTCAATGACTTCACTGAATGTTAATGGATTAAAGACACTACTCAAGGGACGGAGAGTTGCAGACTGAATAGGAAAACAAATCCGTCGATATGCTGTGTACAAGAGACAAACCTAAGAGACAAAGACAAAAATTGACTAAAATTAAAAGTTTGGAAAAAGATGTATCAAGCAAATGACCACCAAAAAAGAGCAGAATTGGCAATATTAATTTCTGATCAGATTTACTTTCAGACAAAAACCACCATATGACACAAGGAAGGACATTATATAATGATTAAAGGATCAATGGAACAAAAAGATATAACCATAATAAATATCTATGGACCCAATGAAAACTCTCACTGCTGTTGAGTCGGATCTGACTCACAGTGACCCCTTCTTGGGTTTCGGAGGCAGTACCACTATGGGAGTAGATTACTCAATCTTCCTTCTGAGGAGTGGCTGGTGGTTAGCAGTCAAATGTCTTAGGCACTACACCACCAGAGCGCATATGGACCCAATGAAAGAGCCCCAAAATACATAAATCAGACTTCAAAAGAGTTAAAAAGGGAAAGAGATGATCCCACAATCATAGTGGGATGTTTTAATATACCAGTTTCAATGAAAGATAGAAGAACTAGAAAGAAACTCAACAAAGACTCAGAATAGCTAAACAATACTCCATCAACTTGACCTTATAGACATCTACAGAGCACTTCACCCAACAACAATGCAATATACATTCATTTCCAGTTCACATGGAACATTTTCCATGATGGACCATATGTTAGGCCATAAATCATGCCTTAATAAATTTAAGAGCATAGAAATACTTCAATGCATCTTCTCATATCACAATGGTATCAAATTAGAAATCAACAATAGGAAGATCAACAGAAAAAGAGTAAACACAAGGAAACTGAACAACATCCACCTTAAGAAAGATTGGGTAAGAGAAGAAATAAAAAATGTAATTAAAAAGTTCCTTGAATCAAATGAGAATGAAAACAGAACATACCAAAATCTTTGGGATACAGCAAAAGCAGTGATCAGGGCCCAATTTATAGCAATAACTGCACACATCAAAAAAGAAAGAGCCAAAATCAACACTTTAAACCAACATCTCCAACAATTAGGAAAAAAAAAAAAAAAAAAAAAAACCAGCAAGAAAAGCCTGTAGTCACTAGAAGAAAGGAAATAATAAAGATATGAGCAGAATCAATGAAATAGAAAATAGAAAGACAATGGAAAAAAATTAACCAGACTAGAAGGTGTTTTTTGAAAAAAACTAGTAAAATTGACAAATCACTGGCAAATTTAAAAAAGGACAAGAGGGAGAGAATACAAATAACACAAATAAGAAACAAAATGGGTAACATCACAACAGAACCAACTGAAGTAAAAAGGATATCAGGATACTATGAAGAACAGTACTCCAACAAATTTGAAAATCTGGAAGAAATGGGTAGATTTCTAGAAGCACACCACTTACCTAAACTAACACAGACTGATGTGGAAAAGTTGAACAAGTCCATAACAAAAGAAGAAATTGAACAGGTCGTAACAAAATTGCCAACAAAAAAAAGTCCTAGCCCAGATGGTTTCGCTGGAGAATTCTACCAAACATTCAGAGAACTGATACCAATCCTATTCAAACTATTCCAAAATATACAAAAGGATGGAATCTTCCCTAATTCAATTTATGAAGCAAGCAAACTTTGATACCAAAACCAGTCAAAGACATCACTCAAAAGGGAAATTACAGACCAATATCCCTTGTAAATAAACATGTAAAAATCTTCAACAAAATCCTAGCCGAAAAACTCCAACAACATATCAAGAAAATAATTCATTATGACAAAGTGTGGTTCATATCAGGTAAGCAAGGATGCTTCAACATTAGAAAAACAATCAACATCATCCACCACATAAATAAAACAAAGGAAAATAATCACATGATCATATCAATCAATGCAGAAGAGGCATTTGATAAAATCCAACACCCATTCCTGACTAACTCTCTCAGCAAAATAGTAATAGAAGGGATATTCCTCACCATAATAAAGGGCATCTATGCAAAACCAACAGCCAACATTATTTTCAATGGAGAAAGACTGAAACCATTTCCCTTGTGTACTGGAACTAGACAAAGATGCCCTCTATAACCATTTCTATTCAGTATTGTACTGCAAGTCCTAGACAGGGCAATAAGGCAAGAAAGGGAAATCAAGGACATCCAGATTGGTAAGGAGAAAGTCATACTATCTCTGTTTGCTGATGATATGATTGTACACCTAGAAAACCCAAGAAACTCAGTAAAGACATCTACTGGAACTAATTGAGAGATTTAGCATTGTGGCAGGATACAAGGTCAACATCCAAAAATTAGTTGGTCCTCTACATCAGCAAACAAATTGCTGGAAAAAAAAAAATAAATAAATAAATAAAACACTTGGGAATTAATCTTACCAAGGACACAAAAGACCTGTACAAAGAAAACTTTATTATAAAAGACTAATTCAAGAACCCATAAAAGATCTACATAAATGGAAGAACATACTATGCTCATGGTTAGGAAGATTGAACATTGTGAAAATGTCAATTCTACCCAAAGCAATCTATACATTCAATGCAATCCCAATCCAGATTCCATCAACATTCTTCAGAGATATGGAAAAAACAATCACTAACTTGGTATGGAAAGGAGAAACCATGAATACGTAAAGCACTATAGAAGAAGAAGAACAAAGTAGGAGGTCTCGCACTCTTGGATCTCAAAACCACAGTAGTCAAAACTGCCTGGCATTGGTATAATGAAAGACACATAGACCAATGGAATAGAATTGAGAACTCAGAAATAGATCCATTGATCTATAGTCAGCTGATATTTGACAAAGGGCCAAAATCCATTAAATAGAAAAGAGAATGTTTGTTTAATAAATGATGCTGGCAAAATTGGACATCCATTTGCAGAAATATGAAACAAGATCTGTACCTGACACCATACACAAAAACTAACTCCAGATGAATCAAAGACTTAAACGTGAAACCTAAAACTATAAAGTTCCTCAAGGAAAAACTAGGGAAAAATTTAGGGGCCCTAATATACGGCATAAATAGACTATTAAGTATAACCTAAAATGCACAAACAGCAGAAGAGAAACTAGATGAATGAAACCTTCTAAAAATTAAAATTTTATGTGCTTCCAAAGACTTCTCCAAAAGAGTCAAAAGAGAATCTATAGAATGGCAAAAAATATTTGGCAACGACATATCTGACAAGGGACTTTTCTCTAGAATTTAAAGAAAACACCAACACCTTAGCAACAAAAAGATAAATAGTCCAATAAAAAATGGTCAGAAGACATGAATAGACACTTCACCAAAGAGGATATTCAGGGGGCAAACAAACATAAAGAAATGTTCATGATCATTAGCCATTAGAGAGATGCAAATCAAAACAACAGTGAAATACCATCATGCCCCAGCACTAGTAGCAAAGTTCAACAAGACAGAAAATAACAAATAATGGTAAGAATGTGGAGAGATTGGGACTCTCATACACTGGTGTTGTTGTTGTTGTTAAGTGCCGTGGAGTCATTTCCGACTCATAGAGACCCCATGCACAGCAGAACGAAACATTGCCTGATCCCGTGCAAGCCCCACAATCCCTGCTATACTTGAGCCCATCATCGCAGCCACCATATCAATCCATCTCATTGAAGGCCTCCCCCTCTTTTGTTGACCCTCCACCCTATCAAGCATGACATCCTTCTCCAGGGAATGGTCCCTTCTGACAACATGACCAAAATAGGTGGGACGAAATCTGGACATTCTTGCTTCCAAGGAGCATTCTGGCTGCACTTCCTCCAGGACAGATCTGTTAGTTCTTTTAGCAGTCCATGGTACTTTCAGCATTCTTC
>NW_006922227.1:556971-558104 GCF_000298275.1 Orycteropus afer afer | reverse complement strand
ACCAGGTGCATCTCGCTGGGTTTTAAACACCAGAGGCTCAGCCTCAAAACTCACATCTACATGTCACCACAGTAGGACAAACCAACAGACAAGTTTGTCTTGCTGTTGGAGACCTCTCATATCACCCCCACCTGGGTCCCTGTGGCTGACTGTTCCTCTGTGTGGCTTCCTGGCTTTTAATCCCCTTTGTCCTGCTCTTCCTGCCTGCTGCTGGTAGTGGGACTGAAAAGTGGTCAACCACTGTGGAAAGCAGTGTGGAGATTCCTTAAAAAATTGGAGTTAGAAAGAACATTGGACCAAGCCATTCCATTACTAGGTATATATCCTAAAGAAGTGAGAGCCAGGATAAGAACAGACGTATGCATACTCATGTTCACCACAGCACTATTTGCAATAGTAAAAAATGGAATCATCCTAAGTGCCTGTGAACAGAAGAATGAATAACCAAGCTATGGTAAACAGATGCAATGGAATATTATGTATCCCTAAAGAATAATATAGAATTTGCAAAACACCACATAACGTAGATGAACTTGGAGGACATTATGCTGAGTGAAATAAGCCAATCACAAAAGAAAAAAAAAATTTACTGCCATGGAGTTGCACCTGACTCATAGAGAATTTTCTCTTTAGGTTCCCGAGGCAGTATCACTATGAAGTAGATTGACCAACCTTCCTTCCAAGGAGTGGCTGGTTGGTTTGAACCTCCAGCATTCTACTTAGCAATCAAAAGCTTTAGGCACTATGCCACCAAAGCTTCTAAATCAATCACAGAAGGACGAATATTCTATGCAACAACACAGCACACTGCAATCGAGTTGTATCCAACTCATAGGAACCCCTCCTTGGGTTTCTAAGGTGATATCACTATGTAAGTAGATTGCCCAACCTTCCTTCCGAAGACTAGCTGATGTATTTGAACCACCAGCCTTCTGGTTAGCAGTAAAATTCCTTAGACACTATTAGTCGAGACAAAGTCTTATTGTAAAAAATCAAGGAAAGGTTTATATGTAGAGGGAAATTTTCTTTGTTGGTTATCAGAGGTGGGAGGGTAGGGTAGGGAACACTTTTAGATAGGTACAAACAATATTGATTGAGGTGGAGAGAAGGGCAATGTTCCAAATGTGACTGAT
>NW_006922227.1:529416-556270 GCF_000298275.1 Orycteropus afer afer | reverse complement strand
GAGAGAGAGAGTAAGACCCAATGGCACAATGGTTAAGCACTCAGCTGATATCTGAAAAGTTGGATGGTGGCTCAAACCCACTCAGCTCTATGGGAGAAAGACCTGGCAATCTGCTTCCTTAAAGATTGCAGTGAAGAAAACCCTATGGAGCAGTTCTGCTCTGTCACACGGGGTCATTATTAGTTGGAATCTGTTTCATAGCACCCAACAACAACACAACATTGAGCTGTTCCCCATTCATGTGGGGAAGCTGTGTTATGTTGCACTCAAGAGTAAATACTTCTGTGTTTGGATTTTTTTCTGAGGCACTTTTCCTTGTTTTTAAGGTGAAGTGTTGCTACCTTTGATAGAAATAAATGAAGACCACCGTTTTGACTTGAATTGTGGCCCCAAGAAAATATGTTCAAATTCTAACCCCTGGTACCTGAGAACATAACCTTGTTTGGAATTAGGTTTTTTGAAGATATTATCAGTTAAGTTGAAATGAAGTCATAATAGAGTAGGGTGGGTCCTAATCCAATCTGACTGGTGTCCTATACAAGGATAGACAGAAGGAAGGAGGTCATGTGGCCATGGAATTATGCTGCAGCTGCAAATCAAGGAATACCTGGGACTACCAGAGGCTTAGAGAAACAAGAACGGCTCTTTCCCTGAGCTCTTCAGAGAGAACATTCCCTGCTGTCACATAGAATTCAGACTATTAGCATCTAGATCTAGAATCTAATTTTTTTGTTCTTATAAATCATCCAATTTATGATATTTTGTTATGATAGCCCCAAGAAGCTAACACTACTACTGAAATGAAAACAAGCGGAGGCTATTTATTCAGTCACCATCACCGGTATTTGGCACAGATTCAAAGAGAGGCAGAGAAGCTTTATAGTGACAAAAGGAATACTTCAGATACACTTTCCTTGGAAGTTGTTGGTGTGGGGAAGCTGGAACTTATGGGCTTAATTTATAGTGAATACTTGACTTTCTCTGGTAGGTCCTGAGCCAAAAGCAAGGACAAAAACCAGGAAAGTTGGCAGTCCTTGACCAAGTGCTGACTGCTGTGGGTGGATATCTGCAGAGTTTACGTGTCAGCATTTTATTGTCATATATTGTCTGGCTAAGGCCCATTAGTATATTCTGTCTCTCACTTTTGAATTCCCCACATGTATCTGACATTAGCAACCCACTGTCCATTATTTTTTCTCTGAAGACATTCATGGGTATTCTGTAAAAAATGTGTTACCCATTCAAGAAAGCTTGAAGACAATTGGGCAATTGGGTATACATTTAGAACAGTGTGAATAGAGTAAGGTAACAACTGTAATATCTTGTACGGAGTCTCAATAACTAGTGTTTAGAGTTTGGACTAGGTTTTCATATATGATCCTGAGACAGATTAAAATATTCTCTTTGATTATTATATAGATAAAACTTTGTATCTAGTTTAAATCTATTATTAAATAAGTGAACATGGTGTCAGAAAATAAGAAGATAGTAGATACCTATCTATAGAGTTTAGGCTTTAAATCATTGCTTACAGTTTCACTTAAGTTATTTTTTATTTCAAATTTTGTTGAATTGCATATTTGATGTTTAGACTCAATGTCTTCCATAAACCAGAATTTCCTTCTTAATTTCATCTGGAACCTAGTCATTCAGCTTTTTTTTGAATCTGTAATTTATGTTGGTGTGTTTTTAAATTGAGATCTGTAGGCACCTATCTACCTACAGATTTCAATCTAAAGTTGCCTATCAGAGTTCTGGTGGTATAGTGCCTAAGACATTTGACTGCTAACCAGAAGGCTGGTGGTTCAAACCCACCAGCCACTCCTCGGAAGGAAGGTTGGGCAATCTACTTCTGTAGTGATACTGCCTGGGAAACCCAATGAGGGGTCGCTATGAGTCACATCTGACTTGACGGCAATGAGTTTGGTTTGTTTTTTTGGTAGGTGCCTATACTTTTACAACTCTCATCTAAAGTCCTACTTCTCTTTACCTCTAACTGAATGCTATCTAACCTAAAAGGAGTCTGATGGTGCAGTGATTAAGTGGTCAGCTGCTAACTAAAAAGTTGGTGCTTCAAACACCAGCAGTTCCCAGGGAGAAAAGACCAGATGATCTGCAACAAATGAGGATTGTAATTTCATCACATCTCTTTTCTTTGTTATAAGAGAAACTGAACTACAAATGCATGCATTTGCTTTGATTTTTGGATCCGGACAGAATAACATGGTAGCAAACAAAATATTATTTTTCATAGGGCAATAGTTGTTCTGAAACATGCTATCAGAGAATAATTAATATTTTGCTTTTCATTTAAACTGCGATACCAGAGACAGAGGATAGAACAATTACTTGACACTTATTTATAACTTGGTGGCAATAATGCTAGATGCTTGTGGTCTAAAAAACTCACTAAGGCTGAAAAAAATTTCTTTATGGGTTAAATCTTGTTTCACATTGTTTTATTACTCAGGGAAAAGGGAAGCCAAAGAAACCAAAGTTTGGAGCAAAATAAAGCACATTGTGAATGCACTAAATAACTGAATGGCAGTTTACCATGTTGACAAAAAGCGTGATGCATCCAATTCTAGCAAAATTCATGCCAATCTTCCAAATTGTGCCAATATTCACAAAATTTTCATTTATGCATTATTCTCATACTTATCATTTTCCTTATTTTTTCTGTCTCTACATTTTATTATGCACATATTGTTCATTATTATGGACAATGAATAAGGAAGACCAAAGAAGAGTTGATGATTTTGAGTTGTGGTGCTGGAGAAGAATGCTGAGAGTACCATGGTCTGCTAAAAGATCTAACAAGTCTGTCCTGGAGGAAGTTCAGTTAGAATGCTCCTTGGAGGTGAGAATGGCCAGACTTTGTCTCACCTACTTTTCGTGTTGTCAGAAGGGACCATTCCCTGGAGAAGGATGTCCTGATTGGTAAGGTGGAGGGTTGACGAAAGAGGGGAAGGCCCTCAATGAGATGGATTGACACAGTGGTTGCAGGGATGGGCTCAAGTATAGCAAGGATCATGGAGCTGGCATGGGACCAGGCAGTGTTTCATTCTGCTGTGCGCAGGGTTGTTATGAGTCGGCAGCAGCTCAACAGCACCTAACAACAACAACAACATTTTCTTATTATATAATATCATATCATGTATGTGCTATAATTCTACAGTGTATGTGCTATAATTTAGTTAACCAGTTCCCAAGTTAGAGGAGCTAAGTTATTTCTGATCATTTGCTGTTAGAAACACTGTTGCAAAGAATCCACTTTACTTATGTCATTTCCTGTATGTTTCAGCTTGTATGTTTGATAGAGGTCTAGGAATGTAATTGATGCAGTTTCAGTTTTGGAACACACTGCCAAATTTGCCTTTTCACAGGCTGAATGAGTGAGTTTCCGTCATCCTCACTCAAACATGTATTATCGAACTTTTGATATTTACCAATCTGATGGAGAGAAATTATATCTCAATAGAAGTTTCTTATGGATGACATTAAACACCTTTCTATTTTATTAGTTGTGTTTGATATGAGCTGCCAACAGTGTCAGTTTTTTAATCTCGTCTTGATTTTAGTGGATTTTGCTGTACATTTAAAATTTTTGTTCACTTAATTTATCAGTCTATTCTTTCATACTTGAGAGCTTTGTACCATACTTGGAAATACCTTTCACTTTGAGATTCTAAAGATATTTTCCATTGTTTTCTTCAGATATTTCTCTGGTTTCGTATTAACAGACTACCTCCTGCAGATATAGCAATATGACTTGTCAAAAAGAGGCCTTGTTTGTGCTCCAGAAACCTTGTTATAGCCTTTGCCCCTAGTTCTATTGTTATAAACAAAAGATTTTGGTTTAGCATCTCTGAGTGTATCTCTTACTTTTGAGACGTATTTTTGTGCCTTTGCAGAGATGTATATCCAGAGACATATGTCTTTTCTCTAGTTTATTTTTTGTGCCATCTAAATTATCAGGGCTTGGCAGATATTTCAGATATTTTATGGTTTGAAGTTTTTGATGATTTCTGGTTTAATCAAGCCACAACTATAATGCCGCAATAGTTCAGTTTTCAGACTCAGCCATATACCATGACAATGACAACTTTTATCTGTTATCTCATTTTCTAAATTTTGAATGACAAAGAAATTTCATCCATAATCAGCCCCAAATCTTGACCCACTTATAGCTCCAGAAAGTTGACATACCTTTAAAGAAAAACCTTTACTTAAGAAAGAAAGAAATCAGGACAGCAGAGGAAAAGAATAAAAAAATCTTTGATAGTGATAAGAGAATATATTATATTTCATGTCTGGGTTTAAACAGCTTGGATATTACATGGATGATATTATTTAGAAATGTAAATATAGTGAAAGCAAAAGGTTGTAAGAGGGTATGGAATAGAATAAAGGTGAGTAGGATTCTATTTTTGAATTCTCTTAAGGTTAGTTTCTGGTTAACATTCTCAACAGCTTTTAAAATCTTTTAAACTTTTTAAAATTCTTTTAAAAAAGGAATTAAACTATAGATTCCTACTAAAAATAATCAGAGTAAATATGGAAACAATATTAGAATGTTTATGAAGAGCAAATGCCATCAAGCCCATGATTTGCACTATTTGAAAGAAACAGTAATGGTTCTGTCTTTATAAATTAATTGCAGAACCACCTGGATGCCAATGCCAAAGTGATATCTAAAAATGCATAATGTCACTGAGCCTAGTTAATGATATACTTATAATAAATATGAAGTAAAGTGACAGATTAAAGGCAAATGCACTGCTAATATATGGATTAGGGGGGAAGGATAAAATTCTTTTTGGCCCTTGTTTATTGAAAGCATTTGCTAGAGGACATTTATTTTGTGTGTTCCTAAATTCATTATTAACATCAATAAGAATCCCTTCAGTCCAATTAAAACCTCTGTTTCTATTTTCCATTAGCTGAAGTTGTTCCCTAGTTTGGCATTAATTATCACAGCCATGTAGCTTGCATCAAAATTTATTGTTCTTCTGCTTTTTTAGCTGCTGTAAACCTTAAAATTGTATAGAGCTATATCTTATTATTCAAATTGTTTAAAAATTAGGCTTTTTTTCTTTCTTTCTTTCTTTCAGTTTTTTCATCTCCAGAGTTAGGTTTCCAAACTCAGTACTCTATAGATTGGTCAGAGTACAGATTGGATTACTTATCTTAACATAATTCACTAAAGTAAATAATGAATTTGAAAAAAATATGCAGTAAATAAATTTGCTACCTAAAGTCTAATTTCTTCCTTCACTCTATTTATGTAAATCTTATTTAGGCAGGTTTTAGTCTAATATAATTGGCCAAACAGAATTAAATTCTATTACTTTCTTAGGAAACTGTTACACTAATTATAGTACAAAGAAATTAATCTTTTCCCCACTCTATTATGAGAAAATATTGCTACTATTGTTTTATTTTATTTTTTTAATTTGGTGTGTAACTGCAAATGCTTTCATCCACTTCATTTGGGATAAATTTAGTTTAAACTCAAGCTATATCCACCAAATCTAAATACATGCTATTTGTGACCTATTTTAGGATTCTAAATATTTCCTTAGACTGTTCTTTGAAAACTGTAAAAGGTTGTATGGTGGAATGAAATCACTATCCGATTTGATGGCTCTGTTAGTGACTTGCTTTCTGAAATGTAGCTCCCAAGCATGTTACCATATTTATAGCTCTGAGAGCAGTAGAGCACTTACCATGTGTGAGGTACTGTTCTAGGCATTAGGGATACAACAATGAAAAATAAACAAATCCCTGCTCCAAAGACACATCCTAAGAGAGTGGTTAAGAGTCAATCTGACTTAGGTTAGAAGTCCATCCTATTGAGTGAGAGAAGAGTGGGTTTAGGCTGTTAACATTTCTGACCCTCTTTCTCTTCATCAGTAAGGCAATTTGAATATTTCCGTCATATGGTTATTGTGAACATTATATATGTAATTATACAGAGAGCACCTAGCACAGTAACAGACTACAACATAGTAAAATCTTAGTAAGTTTTTAATATCCACATTGATTTATATTATTATCTTGACAGTAAAACAGTTGTTGTTGTTGTTGTTGAGTCATCTCCAACCCATAGCAACCCTATGCACAGCAGAATGAAACATTGCCCAGTCCTGAGCCAGCTCCATGATCCTTGCTATACTGGAGCCTATAGCTGCTGCCACTGTGTCAATCCATCTTATTGAGGGCCTTCCCCTCTTTTGTTGACCCTCCACCTTACGAAGCATGACATCCTTCTCCAGGGAATGGTCCCTTCTGACAACATGACCAAAGTATATGAGACAAAGTCTGGCCATTCTCACTTCCAAGGAGCATTCTTCACCAACATCACAACTCAAAAGCATTGACTCTTTTTTGGTCTTCCTTATTCATTGTCCAGCTCTCACATGCATATGAGGCTATTGAAAATACCATGGTTTGTGTCAGGCTCACCTTAGTCCTTAAAAAGACATCTTTGCTCTTCAGAACTTGAAAGAGGTCCTTTGCAGCCAATTTGCCCAGTGCTATACATCATGCGGGAGCTCTGGTAGCATAGTGCTTAAGGCACTTCACTGCTAACCAGAAGGCTGGCAGTTCAAAACCACCAGCCACTCCTCGGAAGGAAGGTTGGGCAATCTACTTCCATAGTGATACTGCCTCGGCAACCCAAGGAGGGGTCTCTCTGAGTTGGGTCCGACTTGATGGCACATAACAACAACAACCTACGTCATCTGATGTCCTGACTGCTGCTTCCATTGCCATCAATTGTAGAATGAAGCGATGTGAAGTCTTTGACAGCATCGATCTTTTTTCTCCATTGATCATGATGCTGCTTATTGGTCCAGTTGTGAGGATTTTGTTTTCTTTGTATTGAGATATAATCCACACTGCAGACTGTATTCTTCAGTTTTCATCAGTAAATGCCTCAAGTCATCCTCACTTTCAGAAAGGAAACTTGTGTCATCAGCATATCGCATGTTGTAAATGATTCATCCTCCAAACCTGATGCCACATTCTTCTTCATATAGTCCAGCTTCTTGAATTATTTGCTCATCATATAGATTGAATAAGTATGGTGAACGGATACAACTCTGAAGCACTCCCTTGTTGACTTTAAACTATGCAGCGTCCTCTTGTTCTGTTTGAATGACAGCCTCCTAGTCTATGTACAGGTTCCTCATAAGTACAATTAATGTTCTGGAATTCCCATTCTTCTCAATGTTATCCACAGTTTGTTATGATCCACACAATCAAATGCTTTTGCATAGTCAATAAAACACAAGTAAACATCTTTCTGGTATTCATTGCTTTGAACAAAGATCCATCTGACATCTCCAATGATATCCCTTGTTCCACATCCTCTTCTGAATCCAGCTTGCACTTCTGGAAGTTCTCTGTCAATATAGTGCTGCATTTGAATTACCTTCAGGAAGATTTTACTTGTATGCAATATTAATGATATTATTTGATAATTTCCACATTCTGTGGGATCACCTCTCTTTGGAGTGGGTACAAATATGGATCTCTTCTAGTCAGTTGGCCAGGTTGCTGTCTTCCAAATCTCTTGATATAGCTGAGTGAATGCCTCCAGTGGGGCATTCAAATGTTGAAACATCTCAATGGGTATTCCTTCAATTCCTTGAGCTTTTTTCTTTGCTAATTACTTCAGTGCAGCTTTGACTTCTTCCTTCAATACTGTTGGTTTGTTTGTTCTTGAGCATGTGCTACCTCCTGAAATGGATGAAGATCAACCAGTTCTTTTTGCTACAGTGACTCTGTGTATTCCTTCCATCTTCTTTTGATGCTTCCTGCATCATTCAATATTTTGCCCATAGAATCTTTCAATATTGCATCTCGAGGCTTAAATTTTTTCCTCAGTACTTTCAGCTTGAGAAATGCTGAGCATGTTCTTCCCTTTTGGTTTTCTAACTCCAGGTCTTTGCACATTTCATCATAGTAATTGGCTTTGTCTGCTCAAGCTGCTCTTTGAAATTTGTTCAGCTCTTTTACCTTGTCATTTCTTCCATTTTCTTTAGCTACTCTCTGCTCAAGGGCAAGTTTCAGAGTCTCTTCTGACATCCATTTTGGCCTTTTTTCTTTTTCCTTTTTTGTATTTTTAATAACGTCTTGCTTTCTTCATGCATGATGCTCTTGATGTCATCCCATAACCCTTCTGGTTTTTGGTCATTGGTTTTCAATGCATCAAATCTATTCTTTAGATAGATTCTAAATTCATGAGGGATATATTCAAGATCATATTTTGGCTCACGTGTACTTGTTTTAGTTGTCTTCAACTTCAAATTGAAATTGCATATGAGCAGTTGATGGTCTGTCTGTTCCAGAATCAGCTCCTGGCCTTGTTTTGGCTGAGGATATTGTGCTTTTTGATTGCCTCTTGCCATAGATGTAGTCGATCTGATTCTTGTGTATTCTGTCTGGTGAAGTCCATGTGTATAGCTGTCATTTGTGTTGTTGAAAACTGTATTTGCAATGAATAAGTCATTGGTCTTGCAAACTTCATGTGACCATGTGATCTCCAGCATTATTTCTGTCACCAAGGCCAAATTTTCCAACTACCATTGATTCTTCTTTGTTTCCAACTTTTGCCTTCCAGTCACCAGTGATAATTAACACATCTTGATTGTGTGTTTGGTCAATTTCAGACTGCAGAAGTTGATAAAAATCTTCAATTTCCTCATTTTTGGCTTTGATGTTTGGTGTGTAAATTTAGTAATAGCAGTACTAACTGGTCTTCCTTGTAGGTGTATGGAATTATCCTATCACTGACAGCAGTGTACTTCAGGACAGATCTTGAAACATCCTTTGTGATGATTAATGCCACGCCATTCCTCTTCAAATTGTCATTACTGGCATAGTAGATCATATGGTTGTCTAATTCACAACACCCAAAAACTAGTCCATTTCAGCTTACTAATGCCTAGGGTATCAATTTTTATGGATTCCATTTCACTTTTGACAACTTCCAATTTTCCTATATTCATACATTGTACATTCCATGTTCTGATTATTAAGGGATGTTTGCAGCTGTTTCTGCTCAATTTAAGTTGTGCCACGTCAAACAATGGGGTCCTGAAAGATTTACTTTACCCATATCATTAAGGTTGGTTCTACTCTGACGAGGCAGCTCTTTCCCTATCATATTTGATTGGCTTCTGATGTAAAGGGCTCGTCTTCCTGCACTGTGTCGGACAATGTGTCCAAGCTATTTATAAAGTTGCCCAGTAATGTATCAGACAGTGTTTCTCTGCTATTCATAAAGTTTTCCCTGGCCAACTCTTTGAGAAATGAATGGCCTCTTCCTTCTTCCTAGTCTGTCTCGGTCTGTAAGCTACATTGAAACCTGTGCACCATGTGCAACCCTGCTGGCGTTTGAAACACCAGTGGCACAGCCTCAAGCCTCACAGCAGCATGCAAGCTCCACAATATGACAAACTGACAGACAAGTTTGTCCCCCTTAGTTGTTGGAAACCTTTCTGCCCTTCCCTTACCTAATTCCTACCTGGATCCTGCCGCTTTTGTCATCCCTGGTGTTCCCTCCCTTTCCTGCCTCTGGGGGTGGGTCCTGTCTCCCACTTCTTACTTGGATCCTGCAGCTTTTGTTGTCCCCGGTGTTCCCTCCCTTTCTTGCCTTCAGGAAAACAGTAAAAGCTGTGAAATGCAGAAACCATAGGGTGGGAACTTGTTAGAGAAAGAAAACTGAAATATTTTCTACTAAAACGAGTGATAGAAAAGTAGTAAGACTGCACCCAGTCAAAGGTGGAAATTGATTTCCGGTTCTCACAGGTTTCGTAAGGTTTCTGGATCAGAGTTAAACTGATTACTTATTTTCTCATGGTCTTACCACTCATGCCTCAATCTTCCACAAGGTGACATGATTAGAGCAGATAATTGCAATTTGCACCACAGAAGTTGTTATTGTTAGGTGCTGTTGCAGTAGTTCTGACTCATAGCAACCATATGTACTACAGAATGAAACATTTCCCATTCCTGTGCCATCCTTGCAATCATTGCTATGCTTGACCCCATCATTGCAACCACTGTGTCAATCCATAGTCTTGAAGGTTTTGCTCTTTTTAGCTGACCCTCTACTTTACCAAGCAATATATATATTTTTTTTTTTTCCAGAAATTGAACCCTTCTGATAACATGACTGTCTTGGTTGTCTAGTGCTGCTATAACAAAAATACCACAAGGGGATGTATTTAACAAACAAAAAAAATATTCTCTTAGAGTTTTGGAAGATAGAAGTCTGAATTCAGAGAGCCAACCCTAAGGGCTGAGTGAAGCCTCTTGACCTTAGGCTTCAGGTCTGCCTCTTATTTCAAGCCCATTAGAGCTGGAGGCTTCTTCTAACTCAGACAGCTGCAAGCTGCTAAGCCTGACAAACCAAAGACTGATGGGTAAGATGGCATAATCCCAAGATTGGCAGGCAACACAGCAGACCACAGAATGAAGTCCACAAATAATCTCAAGATTGCCTAGCAACATGGTAGGCCACTGGTTATACAAATGTGCCAAAAAGCTAAAAACCTTTCTCAAAACTTCTCCTTATATGCCACAAGCAGGGCACACCTCAATGGCAACTACTTAGCTGCTTATAGTAGATTTACACTATGGTAGTGATTTTCACCCCATCATGGAGAATAACTACTCAAAACCATGGTCCAGCCAAGCTGACCCATAACCTTAACTTTCACAATGACCAAAGTATAGGAGATGTTTGGCCATTATTGCTTCTTAGAAACATCCAGGCTGTACTTCTTCTCAGACAGATTTTTCATTCCTCTGGGAATGTCTAGGACATTTGACTGCTAACCAGAAGGCTGGCAGTTCAAACCCACTAGCTGCTCCTCAAAAGAAAGTTTGGGCAATCTACTTCTGTAGTGACACTGCCTCAGAAACCCAAGGAGGTGTTGCTATGAGTCAGATCTGAGTCAATAGCAGTGAGTTTAGTTTTTGGTTTGATATTCTTCTCCAACATCATAATACAAATGAATCAATTCTTCTGTGGTCTTCCTTATTCATTGTCCACTCTCACATGCATACAAGGGTATTGAAAATAATATGGGTTTTGTTAGTATTCTTTAGTCTTCAAAATGACATCTGTGCTCTTTAACACTTTAAAGAGGTATTTTTCAGCAGATTCACCCAATGCAATATGTCATTTGATTTCTTGACTGATGATTTCATGGCTGTTAATTGTGGAAACAAGTAATATGAAATCCTTCATGACTTCAATCATTTCTCCATTTATTGTGATGTATGTTATTGGTCCAGTTGTAAGGAATTTTGTTTTCTTTATGTTGCGGTACAATTCATAATGAAGTACTGTATGCAGTCTTTGATCTTCCTCCATAAGTACTTCAAGTCTTCTTCATTTTCAGCAAGCAACTTTGTGTAATCTGCATATGAGAGATTGTTAATAAGTCTTCCTCCAACCCTGGTGCTCGGTTCTTCTTCATATAGTTCAGCTTCTTGAATTATTTGTTCAGCATACACATTAAATAAGTATGCTAAAATGATACAACACTGATGTGCAGCTTTCCTGAGTTTAAACCACACAGTATCCCCTAGTTCTGTTTGAATGCCTGCCTCTTGGTTTATGTATAGGTTCTTCATGAGCACATTGAAGTGTCCTGGAATTCCCATTCTTCTCAATGTTATCCATAATTTATTACAAACCACACAATCTAATGAGTTTGTATAGTCAATAAAACACAGGTAAACATCTTTGTGGTATTCTTTGCTCTTAACTGAGATCCATGTGACATCCAGAATGATATCCCTCATTCCACATCCTCATCTGAAGCCAGCTTGAATTTCTGGAAGTTCCCTGTCAATATGCTGCTGGAACCATTTATGAATTATTTTCAGCCAAATTGAAACATGTCCACGAGAGCCAAAATATGACTTTGAGTACATCCCACCAGAATTTAGAGAACATTTCAAGACTAGATTTGACTCACTGCACGCCAGTGACTAAAGACGAAAAAGGTTGTGGGATAACATTTTCACAGGATGGGGACTCCTCAAAACCCAAATGGGTTCCTATCTCCTGGTGAGAAATACTTGCACAGAGACAGACATGGTTTATAAAGAGCACACCTTTAATGAAACACTAAACAAGACTACAATGAGATAGCAAACTAGGTATATAGCACACTAGCTGGACTGTCAACATTTCCCAGTTGGCTTACAGCAATTATGGGGGATAGAATGAGAAAGCTGTATAATTAGCAAGTCACATGGGTGTGATTTCTGGCTTTTGATGTTCTGGTCCTCCAGATTGATCCAGGCCTCTGCTTAATTATAGATCAAAAGGGGCTCCACAACAGAGTCTCCTGTGTTGATACCTTTGGACTTGGAACAAATGGTCTGGCAATTACATACTTTTCTATTCACAATTTTTCTAGTTTTCTGGTTTCTCTCACTCACCATCAAAGAGTGACTCAACTCATAGCAACCCCTCCTTGGGTTTCTGAGATGGTATCTCTAATGAAATAGATTGCCCAATCTTCCTTCTGAGGAGTGGCTGGTGGGTTTGAACTGCGAGCCTTATGGTTAGTAGTCAAATGCCTTAGACACTATGCCACCAGAACTCTCAGTAGGGGTATTTAAGTAATTTACAAAAGAATATGACTGGCAACTTCCATTTCTTATATTTATCCCTACTTCACCATCAGTAGCATATGGTAATTTAAAAGGGAATGTGGCCTGACAGTTTACTTACATCTGTTCCTTCCTCAATATCAGCAGAAAAATCAAACTGACTGCCATCGAGTTGAATCCAACTCATAGTGACCCCTTCTTGAGTTTCCAAGGCAGTACCACTATGGAAGTAGATTGCCCAGTCTTCCTTCTGAGGAGGACTGGTGGGGTAAGATAATTTACAAGGGACTTTGGCCTGGCAGCTTCTAATACATGAGCTTTCCTTATCTCAATATCAAGGACATCATACATGAAGAAAGCAAAAAGTCATTAAAGAGTCAAGAAAGAAAGAGAAGACCAAAAAGGATGTCAGAAGAGACCAAAACTTGCTGTTGAGTAGAGAATAACTAAAGCAAGTGGAAGAAATGATGAAGTAAATGTGCTGAACAGAAAATTTCAAAGGGTGGCTCAAGAAGACAAAGTAAAGTACTGTAATGAAATGTGAAAAGACCTGGTGTTAGAAAATTGCAAGGGAAGAGCACACAATATTTCTCAAACTGAAAGATCTGAAGAAACAATTCAAGCCTGTCATTGTTGTTGTTATTTGCCATTGAGTCTGGCCAGACTCATAGCAACACCTCCTTGGGTTTCTAAGGTGGTATCATTATGAAGTACATTGACCAACCTTCCTTCCGAGGAGTGGCTGGGGGGTTTGAAGCACCAGCCTTCTGTTTAGCAGTCAAGTGCCTGAGGCACTATGTTACCAGAGCTTCTAATTCAAGCCAAGAGTTGCAATATTGAAGGATTCTGTGGTTAAAATGTTGAATGATACAGGAAGCACCAAAAGAAGATGGATGGAATACACAGAGTCACTGTACCAAAATTAACTGGTTGATGTTCAACCATTTCAGGAAGTAGCATATGATCAAGAACTGAAAATGATGAAGGAAGTCCAAACTACACTGTAAGATTTGCTGAAAAAGAAGGCTCCAGTAATTGATACAATACCCACTGCGATATTTCAAGAAACAGATGTAACACTGGAAGTGCTCAGTGGTCCCTGCCAAGAAATTGAGAAGAAGTGGCCAAATGACCAGAAGAAATTCATATTTGTGCCCTTTCAAAAGAAAGGTGATCCAATAGAATGTGGAAATTCTTGAACAATATCATTAATATCACATACAAGTAAAATTTTGCTGAAAATAATTTTAAAAAGTTGCACCACAGAAACACTGAATTATGAATCTTGGGTCTTATACAAGACATGGGCAGCTACCCTTCACCCTCTTCCAAGATAAATTTTAGCTCTCTTATGTAGATAAATTCTCTCTGGAAAGAGAAGGGGAAGGTCCTTATGTGTTTACATCTCTTAGGATTGTAAACACGTGGCTCCAGGGAAACCTGTATATCTCTGTAGGACCTTACACTGTCTTTCTGGTGGCATAGTGTCTAAGGCATTTGACTGCTAACCAAAAGGCTGTTGGTTCAAACCCACCAACCAATCTTCACAAGGAAGATTGGGCAATATACTTCTGTACTGATACCACTTCGGAAAACCAAAGAGGGGTTGCTATGAGTTGAAATCAACTTGACAGCAGTAAGTTTTAATTTTATAGACTTTTACTATTCATTTGTAGACCTGGTGGCATGGTGGTTAAAGCACTCAGCTTCTAACATAGAGTCACTATGAGTCAGAATCTAATTGACGGTAGTGGTTTTTTTTTTTTTTTTTTTTTAAATCTTCATTTATCCTTCAATCTAAATTGCCAAGATTATTTATTTGAAAGCCTTGACCATGCAGAAACATGAAAATATCCATATTGTTTTCAGGCAATGCTCAGTAACCATTAATGATTACTGGTATTATTGTTAGCAGTAGCAGCCACACCACAGGAAGTGGGGGCTTTGGGGGAAATGACACATCCTACATTTATCCTCAGGATCTTTCACTTTTCTATGTTTTTTTTTTTTTTAACCACTTCAAGTACCTCCTCATGAGGCTTCTTTACACACTAGAACCTGCACACTCAATGGTAGGAAAGTCATAATACAACCTGTGTCAATAAGATCTCATTCCCAATGATTTGGAACAATACTCTAATAAAATATTACTTGAAAAAAGAAAAGAAAAAAAGAGCCCTGGGTCAAATAACTTTGAGAAAGGCCATGGGATAAATCTCCTCTTGGACAGTCATAATGTGTAAAAGCATGTTACATATTTTTAAAAGTTCAACAGAAAGTTTGTTTACTCATTATTTTCAAAAACTCGAAAATCGGGAAGGAAATAAAGGACTGGATCTATAGATGTGGGATCTTAAATTCTGCACCAGCTGAAGAGATTCTGAAGAGGTAGTTTTGATAGCATGGCCTGCTTAGCACCTCTCAAATATCACATGCCATAGGTGAGCATATAGGACATCCACTATTAGAAGACGAAGCTATCTTTATGTATTTCCTCTAGTGTATCTATAAGATCTGTTTTGAACTCTTAATCAGACTTCCTATAAAAATTGCATAAACCCTCAGCACAATACTACCTTAAGCTCTGTATATAACATTTGTGTTTATTAAATCAACCTATTTGGTTTGAGGGGAGAAGACAGACATCTAATATATGGCAAATGCATTAACTATTCCATCTACAATGTCCTGATCAATTTCAGTGAATCTGTAAATTTATCACCTTTCCAATCTATTATATCTCTAAGTGAGCAATGATCTTTCCTTCTTCTTTTTTTTTTTTTTTTTTTGGTTTGTGTAGCAGAACTCACTTGGCAAATTGCTATAGATTGAATTGTGTCCCCCTAAAATATAAAATATATATTGGGAGCTCTGGTGGCATAGTGCAGTTGACTGCTAAACAGAAGGCTGGTGGTCCAAACCCCCCAGCCACTCCTCGGAAGGAAGGTTGGGCAATCTATTTTTGTAGAGATATCGCCTTGGAAACCCAAGGAAGGGTTACTATAAGTGGGTTCTGACTTGACAGCTCAGTCAAGTTGTGTTGTGTGTGTGGTGGCGTAGTGCCTAAGGCATTTGACTGCTAACCAGAAGGCTGAGGTTCAAACCCACCAGCCCCTCCTCTGAAGGAAGATTTCTTAGAGATACCACCTCAGAAACCTAAGGAGGGGTCGCTATGGGTCAAATAGACTCTAGACTCAACAGGAGTTTGGTTTGTGGAAAATATGTAGTAGAGCTCTAATTCCTATACCTGTGATTATAATCCTGTTTGAAATAAAGTTTTCTTTGTTTCGTTAATAAGCCATATCAATGTAGGGGGCATCCTTAACTGATTACTTCTGAGTTATAAAAAAGGAAATTAGACAGAGAAGATACATACTGTGGTAGACATATGCCATGTGAAGATCTCCAAGAACCAAGGAACTCCTGTTGTTAGGTGCCATCGAGTTGGATCAGACTCATAGTGACCCTTTCTTGGGTTTCTGAGGTGGTATCTCTACGGAAGTAGGTTGCCCAGCCTTCCTTCCTTCAGAGTGACTGGTGGGTTTGAACTGTCAGCCTTCTAGAGCTACCAAAAGGAAAATACATATGCCCAAGACCCTGATTTGAACTTGTAGCCTCCAGAACTATGAGAAAATAATTTTCTGTTCTTTAGAGCCACCCGGTTATGGTATTTGTGTTATAGCAGCTCTAGGTAAGTAAGACATATTGTCTTAAAACAAGTGTTGAACAATTTTATTTTCCTGGGTTTTTAATTCCTTAGCATTTATGCTTGAATGTGCTGGTTATATTGCTCAGTAAAGCTTTCATGTGACTGTTTGATTAAGGCCTCCAGTTCATGAAGTATGCAAAACATTCATTTTAAATTTCCTTCATTCACTCAGGCATTGACTGAGTGAATTTTATTGAGTATTTAGAATCTGACAGACACCATGCTTTCATAGTTGAATAAAACATAGTTTCAGAGTCCATTTGAGGAGACAGAAATATAAACAAAGAAAAAACAAAATATGACATGTTAAGACCAATGAGAGGATTGTTTTCAAGCTCAGGGGGAAAAAGGAGGGTGTGATGAACTCAACTGCTAGCTGAGAAGAAAGGAGAGATGTCAGACAAAGACCACAAGTCCATAATCCAGAACTGTGCTCGTCAATGTTGCTAAAATAACAAAAATGATAATGACTATATATAATTATATTGATAATCTCTATCATTGCATTTATACATAGCTTTATAACTTCCAGTGGTCTGTTGGTCCTAGGAAAGTTATTCCTGAGTCTGTGTAGTGAGATAAGCATGCCTACCTCATCAGAAACTGACAACAACTACTTTAGATTACCATCTTATGAATTTCAATAGACCTGATACTGGATCAGATATATAAAAGCCTATTTATTCTTGTATCTCACTTTACTTTAAAGCAATTTAATGGACCACTATGAATATCAGATACCCTGAAAACTATTCCTAAGATGATTATAAGTAGTCTTACTTTTTATTTTTCTACCACCTCTTAAAGAGATATATTACCCTGGCATTTCAAAGTAAGAAAAGAAAGAAAAAAGAAAAGAAAACAGTAGATCGGAAAGTGCAACCAGTCAGACAGAAATGTTGCTGTTGTTAAGTGCCTTTGAGTAGGTTCTGACTCAGAGACAGGATGCACAGCAGAACGAAACACTGCCTGGGCCTACATCATCTTCACATTGATTGTGATATTGTGCCCATTGTGGCATATATTGTGTCAATCCATCTCACTGAAGCTCTTCCTCTTTCATTGACCCTCTACTTTACTAAATATGATGTTCTTCTTCAGGGACATCCTGATAATGTGACCAAAGTATGTGTGATGAAGTCTTGCCAATCTTCCCTTCTAAGGAGCATTATGGCTGGACTTCCAAGACAAATCTGCTAATTTTTCTATGGAGTATTCTCTTATGAGTCGGGGCCGACTCGACGGCAAACAACAACAACAACAACAACATTCTCTGTTCTTCAGAAACACCATAATTCAAAGGCATTAATTCTTCTATAGGGTTGCTAGGAGTCAGTTTAATTCAATGATAATAGTTGTTTGGTTTTGTTTTTAATCTTTGGTCTTCCTTATTCAGTGCCCCGTAGTTGCACATACATGAGGTGATTGAAAACTCCATGCCTTGCATCAGCACAACTTAGTCCTCAAAGTGACATCATTTTTTTTTTGTTTTGTTTTAATATTTTAAGGAGGTCTTTTGAGGAAATCATCATTTAATTTCTTGACTTCTGCTTCCATGGGGGTTGATTATAGATCCAAATAAAATGAAATCCTTGCCAACTTCAACCTTTATTCCATTTATCATATTGTTGCTTATTGGTCTAGTTGTGGGGACTTTTGTTTTCTTTATTTGAGGTGCAATCCGTACTGAAGGCTATTATCTTTGATCTTCATCAGCAAAGGCTTCATGTCCTCTTTCTTTTTTTTTTTTTTTCAGCAAGCAAGGTTGTATCATCTGCAAATCACAGGTTGTTAGTGAGTTCTTCCTCCAATCTTGATGCTATGCTCTTCTTCATACACTCCAGTTTCTTGGATGATTTGCCCAGCACACAGATTGAGTAAGTATGGTGAAATAATACAACCCTGACCCATATCTTTTCTGATTTTAAACCACACACTATTCCCTTGTTTTGTTTGAATGAGTGACTCTTGGTCTATGTAAAGTTTCCTATGAGCACAGTTAAGAGTTCTGGAATTCAGGGACAAATTTAGGGGCCCTAATATGTGGCATAGGAGCTCTGGTAGCATAGTGCCTAAGGCACTTGACTGCTCACCAGAAGGCTGGCGGTTCAAACCCACCAGCCACTCCTCGGAAGGAAGGTTGGGCAATCCTACTTCCGTAGTGATACTGCCTCGGAAACCCAAGGAGGGGTCGCTATGAGTCGGGGCCGACTCGACGGCAAACAACAACAACAATATGTGGCATAAATAGACTATCAAGCATAACCCAAAATGCACAAACAACAGAAAAGAAAGTAGATGAATGGGACTTTCTAAAAATTAAACTTTTCTGTGCTTCCAAAGATTTCTCCAAAAGAGTCAAAAGAAAACCTACAGATTGGGAAAAAATAGTTGGCAATGACATATCTGACAAGAGATTTTTCTCTAGAATTTATAGAAAACTCCAACACCTCAATAACAAAAAGACAAACAATCCAATTAAAAAATGTGCAGAAGACATGAATAGACACTTCACCAAGGAGGATATTCAGGCGGCCAACAAACAAATGAAGAAATTTTCACAATCGTTAGCCATTAGAGAAATGCAAATCAAAACAACGAGATACCGTCTTGCTCCAGCACTAGTAGCAAAGTTCAACAAGTCAGAAAAGAACAAATGCTGGTGAAGATATGGAGAGATTGGGACTCTCATACACTGCTGGTGGGACTGTCAAATGGTACAACAACTATGGAAAGCAGTATGGCAATTCCTTCAAAAGTTGGAACTAGAAATACCATTTGACCCAGCCATTCCATTACTAGGTATGTATCCTAAAGAACTGAGAGAGCCATGACAAGAACAGACATATGCATACCCATGTTCATCGCAGCACTATTTACAATAGCCAAAAGATGGAAACAACCTAGATGTCCATCAACTGAGGAATGGATAACCAAACTACAGTACATACACACAATGGAATACTATGCAACCCTAAAGAATAACTTAGAATTTGCAAAACACTACATAACGTAGATAAACTTGGAGGACATCATGCTGAATGAAATAAGTTAATCACAGAAGGACAAATATTGTATTAGTTCATTATTGTAAAAGTCAAGGAAATGTTTATCTATGGAAGGAAATTTTCTTTGTCGGTTACCAGGGGTGAGAGGGAAGGGGGAGGAACACAGTTATACAGGTAGAGATAAGTACTGATTTGGGTGAAGAGAAGGGAACTGTACCAAATGTGAGTGATCAACATGGTGGCATTGAGGAAGAGTAAGACATATAGAGAGGTACATGGGAGGTGCAGACAACAAAGATGAACTGTTTTGTACATACAGTACTACATTGTCAATGAAGGAAAACACAGGTATATGGGTGGATCGATGGGTGGACAGGCTGAACTATAAGGTATGTCTGTGAAGCAGGGAGTGTACCCAAGACCATGTATAGGGTTGGCAGACAATGGTTCTACAAGTGTATTTGTATGTTTTATAAGAATTCCCAGGGGTATAGTAGAGCTGACAAGGGACAAGGTTGTAGTCACTTCTTGGTCACAGCTAGCTACCAGAGGGAGCAAGTAGTTGAACCTGTGGGCTCAGGACAATAGTTTCAGGGGACATCAAGCTCAATTGGCATAACATACTACACAAAAACATTGTCCCACATGCTACTTTGGCAAGTAGCAACTGGAATCTTAAAAGCTTGCAAGCAGCATGTAGATGCAACAATGGGTCTGTCCTCATAAAGAGCAAAGAAGAATGAAGAAAACCAAAGATTCATGGGAAGAATTAATTATAGCAACTGGTACACCATGAGATCTGCAGCCTATGGGACTATGAGACCAGAAGAACTAGATGGTGCTCCACTACCACTGTCAACCACTTGGAGGGGAATCTGTGTAGGAGATCCTGGATAGAGAGTGAGAACAATGTGGAACAAAACTCAAAATCATTAAAAAAAAGAGGGGGGGAGACCAGGTTTGCTGGTCTGATAGAGCCTGGTGGAACCATTGAGACTGTGGCCCCTAGTTGCCCTTCAGATCTGGAATTGAACCCACACCTGTGGCTTCCAGCCAAACAAAAGACAGGCATAAAAGTTGAACATGTACCTGAGATAGATACACTCCTTGGGGAGAACAATCTTGGGAGAAAGAAGGACTGTTTATGCACAGGAAGACAGCTCAGGGGACTGTATGGAGGGATGAACACAGGAAAGAAGTAACTATTAAGAGGAAGTGAGGGGAGCTGTTGCATTGTGATAAATTGTAGCCAATGTCATGAGACAAAGTGTATGTGAACTGCTGTACAGAAAGTGAATTTGCTCTGTAAATTTTCACCCAAATCACAATTAAAAAAAAAAAAAAGAGTTCTGAAGTTCCCCTTCTTTGCAATTTTATCCATGATTTGTTATGACCCACAAAGTCCAATGCCTTTGCATAGTCAATAAAGCACAGATAAACATCTTTCTGGTATTCTCTGCTCTTAGCAAAGATCCACCTGATGTCAGTGTCTGCGTCTGGCTTGAATTTCTGGCATTTACTTCTCAATATACTGCTTTTGAACTATCTTCAGCAAAAATTTACTTGGGTATGATATTAATAGTGTTTGATCATTTCCACAATCTGTTGGATCACCTTTCTTTGGAATAAGCACAAGTATGGATCTCTTTCAGTCAGTTGGCCAGGTAGCTGTCATTCAAATTTCTTGGCATAGACTAGTGAGCTCCTTCAGCATTGCATCTGTGTGTTGAAACATTTCAGTTGGTATCCTGCCAATTCCTACAGCCCTTTTTCTTTTGTCCAATTATTTCAGTGCACCTTGGATTTCTTCCTTCATTGCCATTGGTTCTTGATCACATACTACTTTTTTGCAATGCTTGAGCATTGACCAGTTCTTTTTGGTACAGTGAATCTGCATTCCTTCCACCCTTTTTTAATGTTTCCTGCATCATTCAATATTTTGCCCTTAGAATCCTTCAGTATTGCAACTTAAGGCTTGATTTTTTTTTTTCAATTTTTTCATCTTAAGAAATGTCGAGTATATTCTTCCCTTTTGATTTTCTAATTCCAAGTCTTTGCACATTTCATTATGATACATTACTTTGCCTTCTCTATCTCCCCTTTGAAATCTTCTGTTCCGCTCTTTTACTACAAAATTTCTTCCATCACTTAGCTAGTATGCATTTTAAAGCAAGCTTCACAGTCTCTCCTGACACCCATTTTGATCTTTTCTTTCTTTACGGTAATTTTAATGACCTTTTGCTTTCTTCATATATGATGTCCTTTATGTCATCTAACAACTTGTCTGGTCTTTGGTCATTGGTGTTCAGTGTGTCAAATCTATTCTTCACATGGTCTGTAAATTTAGGTGGGGTATACTCAAGGTAATATTTTAGCTTTCATGGACTTGTTTTAATTTTCTTATGTTTCAGCTCATACTTGCTTATGAGCAATTAATGGTCTGTTCCATAGTCAGCCCCTGGCCTTGTTCTTAATCATAATATTGAGCTTCTCCATTACCTTTGATCTCCAGGTCCTCCTTCCTAGTCTGCCTTAGTCTTAAAGTTCCACTGACACCTATCCACCATGACTGACCCTGCTAGTATTTGAAATACTGGTGACATAGCTTCCAGCATCACAGCAACATGTAAGCCACCATAGAACAGCAGATTGATAAATGATTGATGGCAAATGGAAATAGTGCTACCTAACTAAAAAAATCTCTCTTAATTTCAGCCTATTTAGCAAGTTACTAATGGTGTAAAAGGGATAGTCATGAATTATACACACACACACACACACAAACCTTGATGATTAACTCTACTGTGTAATTTTAATACCCTCTGATAATGAGGTAAGGTGCTTTGGTCATGTAGTGGTCTAGGCATTTTGCTAGTAACCAAAAGGTTTTGCTTGAACCAACCAGCTGTTCTATGGAAGAAAGATGAGGCAGTTTGCTTCTGTGGAAACCCTATGGAGGCAGTTTTACTCTGTCCCATAGAGTTTCTATGAGTTGGAATCAGTTTAATGGCAGTGGGTGATTGGGATAATGCAATGGACTGGTACCTCTAATAAGATGTAGGCTAACTATTGGGATACCTTGTTCTTGTTACCCTGGTTAGCCATGTTTCTCTGGGCCTGAGATTTGAGCTATGAAATTTTTATTTAATTGAGGGCTTCCCTGGCTTATGTGTTTTTAATCTGGCATTAAGGGGCTAATAAAGTCCCTAAACTCCCTGAAATTGTATACTAGCTTTAGCATTAATATGCACTGTTCATTTTTTCAGAAAATGAGTCTCAAACTTTCTTTAGGTTCTGTGAATCTCCAAATGGTTAATAACCACCACATCAGATGATCTCTAATGTTGTATTTCACTCTAAAATATTTTAAGTTTCCCTGATTTTTATAGATTAATATTTTTTGTCACATTTTCTCAGGGTCATGAAGCCTTTGAAGTGTATTGAGTCCTTGAAACAACTGATCCATTTAAAGCCCTAATTTGTTGTTATTATTATTTTTTTAGGTAGTAGCAGTGATTTGTCCTATTCTGTTGTTGTTATTAAGTGCCATTGAGTTTGTTCCTGCTTATAGTGACTCTGTGTACAACAGAACAAAACACTGCCTGTTCCTACACCATCCTCACAATCCCTACTATGCATGAACATATCATTGTAATTCAATCTCATTGAAGGTCTTCCCCTTTTCTGCTAATCCTCTACTTTACCCAGCGTGATATCCTTCTCCAGGCACTGGTCTCTTCTGACCACATTTCCAAAGTATGAAACAAAATCTGGCCATTCTTGCCTCTAAAGAACATTCTGGCTGGACTTCTTCCAAGACAGATTAGTTCATTCTAGCATTCCAATGTACCTTCAATGTTCTTTACCAACACTCCAATTCAAAAGCATCAATTCTCCTTTGGTCCTCCTTATTCACTGTCTGTCCCTCACATACATATGAAGCTACTGAAAATACCATGAGTTGGACCAGGTGCACCTTAGATTTCAAAGTGCCATCTTTGCCCTTTAAGACTTTAATGATGTCTTTCGCAACAGATTTGCCCACTGAAATACATCATCTGATTTATTGACTGCTGCTTCCCTGGGTGTTGATTTTGGATTCAAAGAAAATGAACTCCCTGATAAGTTCAATCTTTTTCCACTTATTAAGATGTTGCTTATTGGTCCAGTTATGAAGATTTTTGTTTTCTTTATGATGAGGTGTAATCTATACTGCAGACTATAGTCTTTGATCTTCATCAGTAAGTGCTTCAAGTCTTCTTCCTTTTTCAGCAAACGAGGTTGTGTCATCTACACGTTGTAGGTTATTAATGAGTCTTCCTACCATCTTAATGCCACATTCTTCATATAATCTAGCTTCTCTGACACTTATTCAGCATACAGATTTAGTAAGTGTGATGAAAGGATACACTCTGATGCAGAGTTTTCCTCATTTTGAACCATGCAGTATCCTCTTGTTCTGTTGGAATGACTGCCTCTTTGTCTATGAGCATAATCAAGCGTTCTGGAATTCCCATTCTTCCCAGTGTTATCCATAATTTGTTATGATTCACACAGTCAAGTGCTTTTGAATAGTCAGGAAACCACAGGTAAATATCTTTTTGATATTCTTCGCTTTTAGCCAAGATCCATCTGACATCAGCAATGATGTCCCTCATTGCATGTCCTCTTATGAATCCAGCTTGAATTTCTGGTAGTTCCCGGTCAATGTATTGTTGCAACTGCTTTTGAATTAACTTCAGCAAAATTTTACCTGAGTGTAATATTAATGATTTGGTTCAATAATTTCTGAATTCTATTAGATTACCTTTCTTTGGAATGGGCAAAAATATGTATCTCTTCCAGTTTGTTGGCCAAGTAGCTGTCTTCCAAATTTCTTGGTATAAACAAGTGAGTGCCTCCAGACTGCATCCGTTTGTTGAAACATCTCAGTAGGTAGTCCCTCAATACAAGAAACATATTTTGGCTCTCATGGAGCTTTGGTTTTTGCCAACTCCCTCAGTGCAGCTTGCACTTCTTCCTTCAATACCATTTTTTCTTGATCATATGCTTCCTCCTGAAATGGCTGAATGTCAACCAATTCTTTTTGGTACAGTGATGCTGTATCCCTTCCATCTTTCTTTGATGTTTCCTGCATCATTCAATATTTTGTCATTAGAATCCTTCTATACTGCAACTCAAGACTTGATTTTTTTTCTTCATTTCTTTCAGCTTCAAAAATGTCAACTGTGTTCTTCCCCTTCAATTTTCATCTCTAAATCTTTGCATATTTCATTGTAATATTTCACTTTGTCCTTTGGAGCTGCCCTTTGAAATCTTCGGTTCAGCTCTTTAAGCTTTTCATTTCTTCCATTCAATTGAGCTACACTCCTTCAAGACCAAGTTTCAGAGTTTCTTCTAACATCTACTTTTGTCTTTTCTTCCTTTCCTATCTTTTTAGTGATTTTTTCTTTCTATGATGTTCTTGATGTCCTCCCACAACTCATCTGGTCTTCAGTCACTGGTGTTCAATGCATCAAATCTATTTTTCAGATGAGCGTAGTGCCTAAGACATTTGACTGCTAACCAGAAGGCTAGTGGATTAAACCCACCAGCCACTCTTTCGAAGGAAGGTTGGGCAATCTACTTCTGTAGTGATACCGCCTTGGAAACACAAAGAAGTGTCTCTATGAGTGGGATAGCGCTTGGCAGCAGTGGGTTTCTTTCTTTTTTTTTTTTTGTTCTAAACTCAAGTGACATATACTCAAGGTCATATTTTGGCTCTCATGAACTTGTTTTCATTTCCTTCATCTTCAATTTAAATTTGTCTATGAGCAATTTATGGTCTGATCCACAGTTAGCCCCTGGCCTTGTTCTGACATGATACTGAGCTGCTCCATTGCCTCTTTCCACAGATGTAGTCAATTTGATTCCTATATATTCCATCTGGTGAGGTCCATGTGTATATCAATCAATAAATAAATACATAAAAATAAAAACCAAACTCACTGCCGTCAAGTCAGATCTTACTCATAGAGACCCCTCCTTGGGTTTTCGAGGTGGCGTTATTATGGAAGTAGATTGCTCAACCTTCCTTCTGAGGAGTGGCTGGTGAATTTGAACAGCCAGCCTTCTGGTTAGCTGTCAAATGTCTTAGGCACTATGCCACCAGAGCTCCCTCCATGTGTATAGTTGCTTCTTTATGTTGTTGCAAAAAGGTATTTGCGATGAATAAGTCAATAGTCATATAAAATCCTCTCATAAGATCTCCAGCAGATCTCTCACCTAGGCCGTATTTTCCATAAACTGATGCTTTTTCCTTGTTTCTAACTTTCACATTCCAATCACCAGTAATTATTAATACATCTTGGTTGCATATTTGGTCAATTTCAGGCTGCAGAAGTTAGTAAAAATCTTCAATTTATTCATCTTTGGCTTTAGTGGTTGGTGTGTAATTTGAATAACTGGTCTTTATTTTATGGATATGGATATTGTCCTCTCTCACTGACAGCATTGTACTTTAGTATAAATCTTGAAATATGATGATAAATGCAACTCCTTTCCTTTTTAATTTGTCATTGCCGGCATAATAGACCATATGATTCAAAATGGTCAATGTCAGAACATTTCAGCTCACTAATGTCTAGGATATTGATCTTTATATGTGTTCCATTACCTTTTTGACAAATTCTACTTTTCCTAGATTTATACTCCATATGTTCCACAATGCAATTATTAATGGATATCTGCAGCTGTTTCTTCTCATTTGAGTCATGCCACATCAGCAAATGAAAGTCCAGAAATCTTTACTCTATCCAAATCATTAAGGTAGACTCTATTTTGAAGAGGCAACCTGTGGTAGTTAAGGTTATTTATCAACTTGGCTGGGCCTGGTTTTGAATGTTTGGGCAGCTGCATGGTGGAATCTACTGGAGCAGCAGAGTAGCTGCCCTGGGGAATGTGGTCTGCTTCCAGTATATAAGAAGTGTTGAGAAAGGTCTCTGAACTTTTTAGCATGCTTGTACCCTGCATTTGGCTGAGATTTTATTTCACTTGCCTGTCAGATTGTCTGCCAGTCCTGGTACTGTTAACGGACTTGAAGCAGTAGCCTACCGTGCAGTTTGATAATATTGGGACTGTGCATTTTTACTTGTTGACCTTGGGTTTGTCAGCCTCAGCATCTCACAGCTGCCTGAGTGAAGAAAAGCCACTAGCTTCAATGAACCAGGAGCAAGTTGTTGTTGTTGTTAAGTGTCGTCGAGTCATTTCTGACTCATAGCGACCCCATGCACAGCAGAACGAAACACTGCCCGATCCCACGCCAACCCAAAATCCCTGCTATACTTGAGCCCATCATCGCAGCCACTGTATCAATCCATCTCGTTGAAGGCCTCCCCCTCCTTCGTTGACCCTCTACCCTACCAAGCATGACATCCTTCTCCAGGGAATGGTCCCTTCTGACAACATGACCAAAATAGGTGAGACGAAGTCTGGCCATTCTTGCTTCCAAGGA
>NW_006922227.1:500584-525941 GCF_000298275.1 Orycteropus afer afer | reverse complement strand
TGCTCTTCTGTCCGGGTTCAAGGCTTTTATCCCCTTTCTCCTGCTCTTCTGGCCTGCTACTCTGGGCGTCCCTACATTGTCTCTCCTCACCTGTAACCCTGGGGCTGACTGCTCTTCTGTCCGGGTTCAAGGGTTTTATCCCCTTTCTCCTGCTCTTCCGGCCTGCTTCTCTGGGCGTTCCTACATTGTCTCTCCTCACCTGTAACCCTGAGGCTGCCTGAGTGAAGAAAAGCCTCTAGCTTCAGTGAACCAGGAGCAAGAGGCAGAGCCAAAGCCCAACATTGAAGGGTTTTCACCCAGCCCTTAGAGCCTGGCACTTTGAACTTGGACTTCTAGCTTCCAAAACTGTAACAGAATAAACTCCTCTTTGTTAAAGTCACCCATTTGTGGTATTTCTGTTAGTGTGGCACGAAGTAACCAAAACACAACACTCCCCCTGTTGTATTTTGAGAGCCTTCCAGCCTGAGGGGCTTAACTTCCGGCACTGTAGCAGACAGTGTTTCAGGGCTATTCACACGGTTTTCAGTGGCCATCCCTCCCCTCCCCCCCGAAGTGAAGCTGATCCTGTCCTTCTTCCTAGTCTGTCTTAGTCTGGAAGCTCCACTGACACCTGTCCACCATAGGTGGGACTGCTGGTATTTAAATTACCAGTGCCATCGCTTCCAGCATCCCAGCAACAGGCAAGTCACCATGGTACTACAAACTGACAGACAAGTGGGGGTATTCTATTCTAGGGGTCTGAATAAGTCAACATAATAGCCACAAACCCTGTAGTAATTTTGGGCCTATGATTATTTCACTATAACTGTGAGTATATTCAAACATATTTTACAAGTATATAAGGCCAATGTTATTAGCACTTAAGTATAAAAGAGTTACAAAACTGCTTTCAGGACAATTTGACTTTTTAATTAAAGTTCTTTTAGCTATAGAGATTCCTGTGGTTACGTATTCAACTCAAGTTCACATGCCCCATTTTTTTAATTTTAAAAGATGTTTCACTTAAGAGTGGTAAGCACCAGCCAGTCAAACAGTTAACCCACACATTTAAGCCAGAGGCGGGAAAAATGTTGTAATATGTGCTTCCTGTACTCCACACTCCCTAAGCATGCCCAATTTTCAGACTAACTAGAAAAAACCCTAGTCCTGAAGAGCAATCTCCAGACACTTCACTATAAGCCTCCAACCAGTACCAAACAGGGAAGAGAATAAACCAAAAACAAGCTCACTGTTGTCCAGTCGATTTGACTCATAGTGACCCCTCCTTGAGTTTTAGAGGCGGTATCTCTACAGAAGAGGATTACCCAATTTTCCTTCTAAGGAGTGCTTGGTGGGTTTGAACCAATAGCCTTCTGGTTAGCAGTCAAATGCTGTAGGCACTATACCACCAGAGCTCCTGCAAAGAGAGTCAGGCAGATGATTTTTAAAATAGGATCCACTCCATAATTAATTCCATTCCATCCCAGGGATTTCAAAGACAGTTCCTGGCAGGTTTAAATGGACTTGCCACAGACTAGAGGTAGGAGAAAGAATGAGAAAGACAGAAATTTAATTATTGGTTTCTGGAATGTATATGAGTGAGTGTGAGTAACAGAAGACAAAGAGAAAAGGGGAGGGAATGTGCTTTTATCTCAATTTTGAAATCAAGAAAAAAGATTTGTGGGTACACTTGGTTTCGGTTTGCGAAAATTTATTTTTGTCTCCTAGAAAAATATCGGAGCTCTGGTAGCATAGTGCCTAAGGCACTTGACTGCTAACCAGAAGGCTGGCGGTTCAAACCCACAAGCCACTCCTCAGAAGGAAGGTTGGGCATTCCTACTTCCGTAGTGATACTGCCTCGGAAACCCAAGGAGGCGTCGCTATGAGTCGGGGCCGACTCGATGGCAAATAACAACAACAACAACAGAAAAATATCGAATTTCTCTTCTAGTTGCTTCTAATTTCACATTTTTCTCTCCAGGTACTAATCTCTCACAGAAGGTGCTTGGGTCTGAACCCATTTAAACAGCTGTTACATGTGTACTTGCCCTGGACACAAAGTGTGTACATGATTAACCTTTTGTCTGTACTCTGTACTCAGTTCCCCAGTGGTTTCTCATCTGTATTTTCTAACTCAATTCACATTTCACAATGTTTTCTCTGTTGCCTTCTCAACATGATAGGCTATAAGTTGTAATGGGAAGACCATGGATTTAAAGTATTTAAAAAACTAGCTGTTGTTTGGAAAGTTAACTTTTCAACTTTTTTAGCTTTATGGTCTTGAAAATGTTACAAAACTTCTCTGAGTTTGAAGGAATAAAACTCAGAGGCTGAGGGTACATATGAATCCTGGAGTTCACACTTCGGTATGTTTATTTTCTTATAAAGTAGGGAATTGGGGACACTTTTGTACCCCTGTGTATAACACAAAACCTGGTTTTCAATAATCAAGGAATAAGTGTTAATTTGTCAACTGTCTGAATAAGCCTCAGTTTCCTTACTGAAACTGAGTATAATCATAACTTGCAAGATTGTTGTGAGAAATAAATAAGGTCATTTGTTCTTTCATTCAGTAAATACTAATTGCTGCAGATAAATTGCTAATCTATATTTCTGGGAGCTCTGGTGGCATAGTGCCTAAGGCATTTGACCGCTAACCAGAAGGCTAGTGATTCAAACCCACCAGCAGTTCAAACCCACCAGCTACACCTGGTTGAGCAATGTACTTCTGTAGAGATACTGCCTTGGAAACCCAAGAAGGGGTCACTATGAGTAGAATCAGATTCAATGACAGTAAGAGTAGGTAGTATGTCTGGGACACAGTGGATAGGCAATAAATAATAACTTGCTGTTTTCTTTTTCTCCCCTTTCTGTGACTCACTGTAGGAAGGCCATCCATTTTCACCTCATGCCAAAGAATCACCTGGGGATCTTGTTAAACTATAGATTCCAATTCTGTGTATCTGGGGTGAAAATGCAGTCTCTCAGCAGAGGGTTGAATTGCAATGCATTGGTTCAAAGCCCTGATTTTGGCCTATTGTGTTGTCATCCTCAGCTTCTCAACATGTGAAGTAAGTACTGTCATCTACCCGTGGTCAAGCAAGCCAACTTCTCTGATGCCTCAGCTGTCATAGACCAAGGACATCCTTTACCCCTCTTCTGTGATAGTGAGGTTGAACATTCAACTTGATGTCAGGAGACACTGGTGTGAATAAATTTCAGTGTTCATTTGGAGATAATCTTTATTCCATTTTATATAATTTTATATTCCATAAACCAATGAAGTTGATATCTATGGAGTGTCTAGTTTTAAATCCTAGAATTTAGCACTTAATCTCATAGATTGCCTTATAGTACTTGCTTTTTTTCAAGTCTTAAATTATTCACCTCAGTGGAAAACTTTTAACGACAGAGATAATGCCAGATATTTCTATATCCCTTGCACACCTAGAACACTGTTTAATGAAATAAGAGCTCAAATTCTTATTCTTTGATTAAAAAGAAGAGTAGAGAACTTTTCAGATTTGTGTAAGAGCTTCCAAGGCCAACAAATCAAAGACGTTTCATTTGGTGAAGTCCCACAACGAATAATTGTGGCATTTTAAAAACCAGAATATAACTTATCCCACTTCTGTTAAATTATTTGCCAGTGATTATATTATAGATGTCATTTTGACCTAAAATCATACATTAGGAACAATATTTATTCCACAGAGGGGATTTGCAGAGGCATAAGCCTTATCATCCTGAATTCGTTTTATAAAAGTCATATGTCTTTTCTATAAATATCTACTAGTTTCCTAACAGGAAAGTTTCCACATGGAAAACCTGAAAATTAAGCATAACTTGCTTCTGAGGAAAACTGTCATGTTAAATCTGTAGGAGATAAAATAAAGGAAAACTACATTAAGTAAAGATACATCCTATATCAAAGAAATCCCCCAGGGAGGAGAATCTTTCCTTCAGCAAAGTGTGATTTTAGCTGGACATCTTTGAGCAGAGTATTCTGTGTCTTTCACCTAATATTTGCAAATTCCTTTAGAGAACTGAAGAATGAGAATGTCTATGGGGGGCACTTGTCAGCCAAGCAACTCTGCTTTCTGCCTAGTTACTTGGATGTATTCACGTCATGTGGACTCCCTTTGGGTTCAAGGCTACAAAAGGAAAACAAACCATCTTGAAAGCAGACCTCATGCATATCACCACAGTGCCAAGGTTCAGAGAGCTTTTGTGAAACATCTGCATGCTGGGTGTATCTGTTGCAAAGTGGTGATAAAAAGTAAGACAAGGGTTTCAAGAAAGCTGCCACAAGGAAGTCTGATTGCTTCAAGCATGTCTGTTCAAATTGTTTTCCATTAAAGGTTGCATTTGATACTATACATCATCAGCTGCCTCTGTCTGGTGTAGTGCCTAAGGCGTTTGACTGCTAACCAGAAGGTTGGCGTTGCAAAACCACCAGCTACTCTTAGACGGAAGATCAGGCAATCTACTTCTGTAGAGATATCACCTCGATAATCCAAAGAGGGCTCGCTGTATGTCTGGATCGACTTGATGAAAACGAGTTTGGTTTGTTTTTTTGGTATCTTTCTCCTATTGTAGCTCTGATGACAGTTTATCAAACTGTTAGATCTTGTTTATCTTTTTTTGGCTGTGGCTTGTTTTTCAAACATTGTGTCTCTGACATGTCTGATTTAACTTGTCTCTCTCAATAAGGTTTATAGTGCTTTGAAACTATGAAACTAAATACTAAATTGTTTATTATATAACATTAATGTCTCGGTTTTCTAGTGCTGCTGTAACAGAAATATTATAAGTGGATGGTTTTGACAAAGACAAATTTATTCTTTCACAGTTTAGGAGTCTAGATTTCTGAATTTAGGGTGCCAGCTTTAGAAAAAGGCTTTCTCTCCCAGTTGATTCTGGAAAAAGTCCTTCCTTATCTCTTGAGCTGCTGTTTTCTGGTTCCTTGGAGATCACCATATGGCTTGGTATCTCTCTTTCCTCCTCTCTGCTTCTTTTGTTTATTTATTGAATTTCATTTATATCTCAACAGATATCAACAACACGCACCCTGCACTAATACTTCCTCATTAACATATGAAAAACAACCCACTACAAAAAGAATTGTAACCACAGGCATAACCACTGCTATGGGGTGGATTCCAACTCAGAGCAACCCCCATAGGATTTCCAAGGCTGTAAATTTTTACAGAGGCGCTCTGGTAGTGTAGTGCCTAAAGCATTTGACTGCTAACCAGAAGGCTGACGATTCAAATCCACCAGCCACTCCTAAGAAGGAAGGTTGGGCAGTCTACTTCCGTAGTGATACCACCTCAAAAACACAAGGAGGGGTTGCTATGAGTTGGATCCGACTCGACAGCAGTGAGTTCGTTTTTTTTTTTTAATCTTTATGGAAGTAGATTGCCTCATCTTTCTTCCTTGGAATAGCTGGTGGGTTTGAACTGCCAACCATCTGGTTAGCAGCCAAATGCTTACCCACTGCACCACCAGAGCTTTAACCACAGACACAGAGGTTAGGATTTATAATAATTATTTTTGAGGGGCACAATTTAATCCATAAAAATTAGTATACATAAAAACATGTTCTTTCACTCAGAAATGTTGAGATGTCTGTATCATCAAAGTGAATGTGTGTTCTCAATAAATCTTCCCAATTTAGAAGTCTTTTTCTTCCTATACTTGATCCTATAAATGGCTACTCCAATTTGGTTATATTATTCATTGTATAGTAATATATACGGTTATATTATTCATTATATACTAAATTGTCCTTGCTGACATTTATATAATATAGCTATTTCTTACTTGTTTAATTCACTAGTGATATTTTTCTACTAACATACTCATTACATAAATATTGTTTTGACTTTTTAATTTCTCAAAAATTATATTCAGCCTTATACTGCCTGAAAAGGTTTTCTCTTATCAATTCTTTTCCACTATTTCAATACAATAGCCATAAATATCACTAGATTTTTACAAATGTTATTTGTCTGCCCTAAATTATCAGCCAACATTAATTAACAGAAAGAAATTAAATAATTTAGAAAGAAATTGGTAGTTTGTATGAAAAACAAGTAAGAGATACCATAAAAGGCATTTTTAATGAATGTCCTGAGTTAATATTGAGGGGGAGGAAACTGAGTTATCCATATATTGTGAGCTATTGAAAGTACAATTTTCTCTTCAGAAATAGGAGGATTCCATTTCTAACTTCTATGAATTGAAACCACTTAGAAGTTCTGTTCTCTGTGATCATATTGTTATAAATACTGGTGCCATACACTGAAAAAGCTCTTTGTGTTCTTAAGACTGATAGCTGGTGATCATCAATACAGTCTAAGTCTTTATTTTAGTGGTGATGGTAGGTAGGGTCATGGATGGGTTCTAGTAAATAAGATTAAAGGACATATGTAACATATATAGTCAATGGATGGTGTTTTCTGGAAGGTAATGTTTTACTGACAACTCAATATCAATTATCTGTAAGTATGTGCCCTTATGTGGTCTCTAAAACAGTTTCTCTTTCTGGCATCTCTGTTTAGATCAAAATGCTATTATTTTCCCAGTTACTAATGTTGAAATAATAATTTATTTAACAGATTATTTATTGAACATCTGCTATGTGCCTGACACATCAATGAACAAAACAGACAAAAATCCCTGCTGTTATGGATCTTATAGTTTAGTAAACAGAGAAAGACAATACACAGCAGATAATTATAATGATATTTTATGAAAATGATGATGTTGTTATAGTAAATATTCACTGAGTATTTTACAATAAACAGGGAGTATCCTTTTTTTAATAAACACACACACAAAGACACACATACACACAAACTATGAGGTGCATGCTTCATGTGCATTTTGCAGATAAAAGAAACAGAAAGGTTTAAATAAGTTTTCCAAAACAAAAGGCAGTGAGCTGCCTTACCAGGAATTGAACCTCAAGTCCCTCTAACTCTAAATCTTGTGATCAAAACCATATTACTCCATTGTCTCTCAGATAATCATTAATGATTTCTCCATTTTTACATTTCTCTGACAACTTGTGTTATATCATTTACCATGTCCTACTCATTTATTTCTTGTAAATATTTTTCTGCTAGCATTCCATGTAAGCTCATTGGCTGTTGCTTGGTTTCACACGTTTGCAGCATTTTTTCCTTCTAATCTAGCCTCCACATTTCAATAATAGTGATATTCTTAAGGCAATCCATTTATGATTTGTTTAAATTTCATCAGTAACTTTCTATTACTTACACAGTGTCTTCAGAAACCTTAATCTTAACATTCAAAGATCTTTTCAGTGACACCTCAATCAACCTTTACCTTCTTATTTTCGACAACTCAAGATTTACTATTCTCAATCTTCTCAAATAGTCAAATTCTACCTTTAAAATCTATTTTGTGATACGTAATTATTTACTTCTACTCAAAATCTAGTTTAAATGCCATTGACCTGTGAAAACTTGACCATCCTTGTTCACATTGATTACTCCCTCCTGTTTTGTCTCAGAGATTATCATGTGACTTATGTTGTGACTTCTGCAAGATATTATTTTAGGAATGACTAGTTCCAAATCTTATAAACCAGACTTATGTACAAGTCTCATGAATAAAATACTAACCTGAATGGACAGGATTGCCCTCTTTTCTGATTACCACACCACAATGCAAATTTTTTGGCATCTGAAGAGTTGCTCTCTTTTTTATCCCCTTTCCACATTTTATTTTTTTTTAAATATATGACTCCTTCATGCCTCCCCTTTTATTTTTCTTTGCATTGGACACTATCAACTAATATTCCTATTTCCCATGCCATCCCAGGACTGGTCCTACCAAAAAAACAAATCAAAACTACTGCCATTAAGTCAGATTTGACTCATAGTGACCCCTCCTTGAGTTTCCGAGGTAGTATCACTACAGAAGTAAATTGTCCAACCCTTCTTCTGAGGAGTGGCTGGTGGGTTTGAACCACTAGCCTTCTGGTTAGCAGTCAAATGTCTTAGGCACTACGCCACCAGAGCTCCCCCAGGACTGTTCCTAAGAAGACATAATCTGGCGGTACAGGTGTGGTGAGAAACAAAGGACAGAGAAGGTTGAAAACCACATTTAGTCATCCTTACCTTATACCTATGCCATTGGGTTACTTGTTTCCAATAATAATCCCCAGCCCTCTGCTATCTATTAGACCTGTCTCTCCTGACTCCAGGTTAACTCACACAGGTTTATTGCACCAAAGTTGCCAGTATTCCAGTCTAAGCCTTGTTCTCTTGCCACTTAAGAGTACAGGGAAAATTCTTCTTTAACGATCCATGAATGGCCTTGTTTCATGTACCATTTCTTAATAAGAAACATTAAGACAACATTATGTTTGTCATTGATGAAGGTGGTGATATAAGAACCAAAAGAGAAAACAAACTCACTTCCATCAAGTCAATTTGGACTCATAGTAACTTCCATTGTGTTTCCAAGTCTGTACATCTCTATGGAAGCAGACTGCCTCATCGTTTTTCTGTGGAGTGGCTGATGTGTTCAAGCCATTGAACTATTTGCTCAGTAACCAAATGCCTTAACCATTATACCACCACAGGTCCTTTGTTGAGGCTAATAATATGCCAAACAATGTTCAAAGAATTTTATAAGTATTGACTCAGTCTATCATCAGAAACCTGATGAAATATGTGCTGCTACTATTATCATATAGATGTAGATACTGAGACACTGAGAGATTAAGAAACTAGTCCCAATTTATACAGACATTAAGCAACAGAGCCAGGACAAAAATTTAAACAATCTGGCTTGATAATCTTTGCCATGGCTTTGTATGTTACCACTGCCTGTAAAAAGGGAGGAAAGAAAGCCCATTCCTGGAACCCTGTGAGTGTCCCTAAGTGTTCACACAATTTCTTGCATTTGGACCCTCGGAGGGATCCTTCCCCAATTATAATTCCTAGAGTCCCCACCTCAGGCCATGGGAGTTTTCATTAGACCTGGGAGGGACTGACTTCCACTTCTGTTGTGCTAAAGGGAGATGAATGAAAATTAGGAAAAAAATACTCTATGTGTTATCCATGATGAGTGAAGACTACTACTCCTGTCTAGACACTTTATTTCAGATAATTTATGGATCAGATAAGTTTTTTTGTTGTGATACAAAAATATCTGTAGGAAAATGCCCTTTGTGTTCCAAACAAGCTTTTGGAAAATAAAGTCATCAAATGTTTGTATTTCTTATATTTCATTACACTACTCAAAACACTGCTGGCCCTCAATAAACCTTTGCCAGGTGCTTATTGGATTTGATTGAGAAATGTATCAGCAATTTAGTTAATTTCTCTCTGATCCTCTAACTTGGTCAACATCTCACGAACAAATGCTGCTGGTCACTAGGGGGTCAAGTGAGAGCCTGTCCTCACCACTATGAAGAAAGAAGAACAATAAACATGTGTTTATGTGATTCTGAATTCTCTCTCCAGCTGCTGCGCTGAAAATATCCCTTATGGAGGTGTCCTCTCTTCAGTCCATTTCTACCTCCTTTCATGTAGTGCCAACCATGTGTAGGATTGCCCTAATTGTCAAAATGAGGGGAAGTGGAACAAACAAAACACAGTCTTGTCCTCAAGACTGTTGTAATTGTTTACTTCTTTGTCATAGTCTATTAAAGTATAAATCCATTTAAATTATCTTCATGGCCTTTTTCTTAAGTAGTTAACAAGCAATTGAATTGTCATCTAACAACATACTTTGGTGAAAAATTAGAAAGATGAGAGGAAGGACCTTGAAACAAACAACAGTACATCTACCCCTATTTTTTCAGAGAAGAAATATAATTTTATTCATACATATTCATAGATGAATGAAATTATTACTTTTCCCTAAGTATAACAATGAGAATTACAAAACATCAAATTATTTTTGCTGGAATTTGCATAAGCAAAAGAAAAGATGTATAATGTAGTCTTTCTCCTGAACAAAATGTCCCTCATTAATAGAGTAATAGATCATATTAATGTTGTCTTTAGAAACTGAAATGGACATGAGTGAATTTAGCACAAATTTTCTCATGAATGTAAAAGACAAAATAACAGTATATGCAGTCATTTTTCCCTTTTATTGCTGTATGTGATTTTCATTTAAAGTAATCATACCACTGTAAGTAAAAGAATTACAGAAAACTTCAATTTAGAACAAATGATGTAGTTTTAAACTTTAGTATATGAATATCTTGAGCATTGTTCTACTTTTATTCAGTATAATATGAACTCTTGGTGGTATTTTTAGAAAAACCAGAAGAAAAAATAATATGGCTTCTGCTTAACTCTAGTCCTACTTTAAACTTTATATTGACTCTCTACATAGTCTGCATTCTTGTCCCATCTGCCTTGATGCATGAGAAATGATTTGGCCAACACCCAATCCCACTGAATTGAATTGCATCAATTGAATCATTCTGCATCAGCTTAGAGTATAAATATTTTGAGAAGAAAGGAAGTTGTTGCCCTGCTTCAGTTTCCCTAAAGTTATATTAGAACCAAAAGGCAAAATTTGTTCAGCTGGGTCCAGATGATTTATGTGCAAAATTTATTTTCTGACTCCAATTTGAAGAGAACTTCCAGACAGGCTTCAGCCAGGTGCTAGAGCTCTGAACCCCAGATTCTTAAATTTTGAAGGTACTCTATGACCTTAGAATGTTCTTGTTATGTGCTATTGAGTTGGACCCCACTCATAGTGACCCCTCCTTGGGTTTCTGAGGCAGTATCTTTAGGGAAGTACATTGCCCCATCTGCCTTTCGAGGAGTTGCTGGTGGGTTTGAACTGCCAGCCTTCTGGTTAGCAGTCAAGTGCCTTAGTTACTATGCTACCAGAGCTCCCATGACCTTGGAATATACTCTTGTATTTCTCCCCACTCAAGTTGGTGATTAAAAAGAAACAAAAGAAATTCCCCTTTAAGAATAAACTATGACTCATTATTAAGGAAGAAAAAAGTAAAGAATTTTCAAAGCGATATACAAATTTAGTTTCTATTAGCAACTCTATTAGTTATGATAACTGGCTTCAGTGTTGATTTGTAGAGTTTTTGTGGTACAAATGAAGGAGTATATTACGATGGAAAGAATGCAGGCACCTTAGCATTTATGGGTTCTGTCACTAAGGTTCTTAATCTCAATTTTTCCAAACCTTATCTCAATCACCTAAAAGAGACTGTTATTATATGCCGTTGAGTCAGACCCGACTCATAGAGACCCCTCCTTAGATTTCCGGGGCAGTATCACTACGGAAGTAGATTGCCCAAACTTCCTTCTGAGGAGTGCTGGTGGGTTTGAACTGCCAGCCTTCTGGTGAGCAGTCAAGTGCCTTAGACACTATGCTACCAGAGCTCCTCTAAAAGAGACTAGCAACATGTTATTCTTCATTAAACTACAACGGTACTCAAGATGGCACTGATTCTCATCTCTACCTGGACGTCAGTTGACTTTACTATGAAAGATAAGATTTTATCAAAATAAAATATATTCAGCCTAGTTTACAAGTACATCTGAGTCCATGGAAATTTAGAAAACTGCTAATGGGATTGTGGAGGACAATTTGTCATCAGATTTCACAGATACATCACAGAGTTATTCTCTTCATGTAGATTTACTATGATTTTAGAGGCAAGGTGGTTATCAAGTCCATGGGAAGAGGCTTTCTGTCAAACTTGTTGCTTTCAGTTCTGGTTTGGCTTTGCCATTTATTTAATCTCTCACACTTTGCAAATGATTTTAGTGAGCAGAGGATACATTCTTCTCCATAGCATTGTGATAAAAATGCCAAATTTACATGGATACTGTGGAGTTTAAAAACAATGTTATATATGGAGTACCTGTTTCTGTTCCACCCCTCCCTCACCTTTTCAGTTTTTTGATGGCCAAGAGAAAACTGTATCTTTGAGGAAAATTAATATGAAAAAAATCTATATTCTGAACAGTGCCCTTACCACAGGTTCTGAGCCCTCCTAACTAAGTGACTTCATGCAAAGACGTTCTCTTTAGTTATGATTAGGATGCCTAATAAAATATGTAGGACTTGAGGAATTGGCCATTAATGGTTCCTTTAGGACTAAGTTGAGAATTTTGGAGAAAAATGAAGATGTTATCTCATGAAAAAAGAGATGTTTAAACATTGTTCATAGAGTATGGTATTTTTTCACTTAGGAGATCTGCAAAATCTTTCTAGTAATTTTGCTTTCAGAAAGAACTCAAATTAGAAGAAGGATAGAAGTAAGATAAAGGCGCAAACAAGATTTTGTGAAGGTAAAATTTCCTCCACTGTTCTCTCCTTCAATCCAGGAGGAATTAACACCTCCCTCCTGCATATTCCTTATATATATGATTCAAAACAAAAATGTAGAAAAGTAAACATGTTTAAGACAACAATATTTAACCAATAAAAAAACTGATTGTCTTCCATTTAACAGTCACTTAATAATTATCTATAATGATTTTTTTTTTACCATGGTAGAATAATCAGTTCCAACCTGAATAAATATTATGAAGTTATTAATAAAACTTATTAATATATTTTATACAAATCAAACTTATTAATATATTTTATAAGTATTAGTATACCAAGATTAAAAGTATGTGTATCATTACTGAAATTTATTGCACAATGCTATGAGAATTTTCTAAGGAGGTTAAAACTTCCTCCCGAGTAGGTAACAAAAGTCTGAAAAACTTCCCTGGAGTCATATGCAGAGACATGAACGTTTATTCAGAAGAGAAACAAAGGGAATCAGCAGAGAAGGGATTTAAAAGATAAAAATAAGCAGGTTTACAAATGTGACTAGCAATTCAGCATCCAGTGGTGGCAGGCCAAAAGGGATCCAAGATGACCACTAACCCTCTTCCACTTTGTGGGGATACTTATACCTGAGTTTGAGGAATTGTGAATGGAGGCTACGTGACTGGGAATGGAAGGCTATGTGATGGGCTTCAGACTTGGTGGCACCAAGTCCTGATTGGGAGGGGTTCCCCTGGGTAGTGCCACCTGTGTGTGATCTGATAAAACACTGCAGTTAGCAAGCTTTATGGCTTAAAACTATTCTAAGGATGAATTAGTTCATCACAAGGAAGGTGCTTCATACATGACAAAGTGGAGCAGGAGAATACATATCAGGGATGGAGTATAGAAATGGCTTGTAGTTCTCACAAGGGTGGCGAAACAAGATGGGATCTGAGAGCCGTTTTGGGGGGTTGCACATACACTCTATCCTTATTGCTCAGAAGAGAATTGTAGCAAGTCTTTTTACTGATGTATGTAGCATCTATTTTTTAAATAAATAAACTAGTTTTAGGTTTGGGAGCTCCGGTAGCATAGTGCCTAAGGCACTTGACTGCTAACCAGAAGGCTGGCAGTTCAAACTCACCAGCCACTCCTCGGAAGGAAGGTTGGGCAATCCTACTTCCGTAGTGATACTGCCTCGGAAACCCAAGGAGGGGTCGCTATGAGTCGGGGCCGACTCGAGGGCAAATAACAACAACAACAACAGTTTTAGGTTTACAGGGAAAAAATGTGCAGAAAGTAGTACAGAGAGTTCCCATATGCCCTGTCTCTACCCTGCATACTTTCTACTATTTATTAGCATTGTTATTTTTGTGGTGTGCTTGTTACAATCGATTAATTAATATTCCATAGTGATACTGCCTTGGAAACCCAAGGAGGGGTCACTATGAGTCGGGTCTAACTCCATGGCATATAACAACAACAGCAACACAACATTATTATTTACTGAAGTCTGTAGTTCACATTAGGGTTCATTCTGTGTTGTACAGTCCTATGGGTTTTGACAAATGTATAAAATCATGTGTCCACTATTATAGTATCATGCAGAATAGTTTCAGTGTGCTAAAAGTGCCCTGTGTAGCATCTATTTTCATTGCTTTCTTGAGGAGATGAGAATTTGTAATTTAAAAATGAATGTCTGTATACACAAAACTGATTTGTAGAAATATTTGAAAAGTCAAAATAATTTTTTTTGTACTTTTGGCTTGAGAAAATCAGAATCTTCCATTTCTATCAACTCAATACAAGGATCACAATGTGACTTCTCTGGAAAATTGTGTGGCATAGACAATGAATGAGATTTTCATAGCAATGTATCAGTGACAGCCTTTCTACTCAAATAATAACAGTGAAAGTGAGGAGAGGGAGGGGTAGGCATAAGAAATACATGACTACAAATATACTCATAGGACAGAATATCATTTTGAAACTGTGATTGAAAAAGGAAAAGCACTAAATGCTTTTTACTGATCTTATAGTAGAGCACTAGTCTGCCAAAGTAAATTGGAACTGTGCATCAATTTCTTATTTCAAAGTATCCCATGTATTCAACTCATAAACCCACTGCTATCGAGAAAATACTTACTCAGAGTGACCCTGTAGGACAGAGTAGAACTGCTCCATGGGGTTTCTAAGGCTGTAAATCTTTGCAGAAGCAGACTGCCTCATCTTCCTCCCATGGAGTGGCTGGTAAATTTGAACCACCAGCCTTCTGGTTAGCAGCCCCCAGTGTTTTAATCACAATGTCAACAGAGCTCCTGCTCAATTCATAAAGAATTCACAAAACTATGAAAAAGTGAAGAGTGGTAAAAAAAAAAAAAAGCTATTGATTAGGTTCCAATTTATTTGTTTACTAGCTTCTTTTTTTCTGGAAGTAGATTGTGAAATCTAGGAATAATAATGACTGTCTAAATTTTAGATAGATAAATAATGTATTCTTTTAAATATTTTACAAATTCTTACTACATAACAAAGAATACAGTTGGTAGAAAGATAATAGTTATATTTAACCAAAGAAAATATTTTCAGTGTTATCAGCTAGAAATCAAGTTGATTTGCAGCTATTTGTGTATATGTAAGAAATTACTTTTTTTAAAGTCTACTCAATAAGAGTTAGAGATACATTAGTTAATTGTTGGAAATATGATCAAGGGTATCCATGTCCCTCATTTGCAGGGGCATTTATAGCCCTATAAAACCATCCTAATATTCCTTGTTTTAATTTTTCCCTATTTAAAAAATTTATTTCATTTTTTATTGTTCTTGAGAACATATACAGCAGAATATGTACCAATTCAATAACTTCATCATGTACAATTCAATGACATTGATTACATTCTTCAAGTTGTACAACCATTCTCACCCTCCTTTTCCAAACTGTTCTACTCTTATTAACATAAACTTTCTGTCCCCTAAGTTTCCTATTTTTCTAGTATTCTTTGTTTTCAGCCAAATACTATAGTGTTTACCTGTGTTTTATTGACTATGCAAAGGCATTTGACTGTGTGGATTATAACAAATCACGGATAACATTGTGAAGGATAGACATTCTAGAACACTTAATTGTGCTCATGAAGAACCTGTACATACAATAAAAGAATGTTGCTCAAACAGAACAAGGGGATACTTGTTTAAAATCAGAAAGAGTGTATATCAGGGTTGTATCCTTTCACCATACTTATTCAATCTGGATGCTGAGCAAATAATCCAAGCAGCTAGACTGTATGAAGAAGAATGGGGTAACAGGATTGGAGGAAGACTCACTGACAACCTGCGATATGCATATGACACAATCTTGCTTGTTGAAAGTGAAGATGACTTGAAGCACTTACTGATGAAGATCAAAGCCTACAACCTGTAGTGTGGATTATACCTCAACATAAAATGAAAATCCTCACAACTGGAACAATAAGCAACATCAAGATAAATGGAGAAAACAGTGAAGTTGTCAGGGATTTCATTTTATTTGAATCCACAATCAACACCATGGAAGCAGTGGTCAGGAAATCAGACATCATGTTGCACTGGGCAAATGGGCATCACAGATCCTCTTTAAAGTGTTAAGTTGCAAAGATGTCACTTTGAAGACTAGGGTGTGCCTAGCCCTAGCCACGGTATTTTCAATCACCTCATATGCATGTGAAAGCTGGGCAATAAATAAGGAAGCCCAAAGAGTTGGTGTCTTTGAATTGTGCTGTTGGTGAAGAATATTGAAAATACCATGGACTGACAGAACAAACAGATCTTTCCTGGACGAAGGGCAACTGGAATGCTACTCAGAGGCAAGCATGACTGGACTTCGTCTGACCTACTTTGGTCATGTTGTCCAAAGTGACAATTTCCTGGAGAAGGATGTCATGCTTCAGAAAGTAAAGTGAAAAAGGGGAAGACCCTCAACAAGATGAATTGACACAGATGGGCTCAATTACAGCAAGGATTGTGAGGATGATGCAGGACTGGGCAGTGTTTTGTTCTGTTATACATGGAGTTGCTATGAGTTGGAGCCGGCTCAGTGGCACCTAACAACAACAACAAGTTTCCTATCTAATCTTTTGAGTTGTTATTGTTAATTTGATCCCATAGAGATAGTTCTTAAAAGAACATAATGCTCAAGGCAGACTTTTTTTGCTATTTAAGCTAAACTATTGTTGGGTTTTAAGACTTCAGGGGATATTTTTGGTTTAAGATTTACAGATTATCTCAGGAAAAAAAAGTTTTGGAGCTTCATCTAGTCTCCATGACTCCAGAAAATCTAGAATCTATGAGAATTTGAAATTGCCTTCTGCATTTTTCTCCTTTGACGCTTGGCTACCATTACTGAATGTTTTAATCAGAAATTCAATAGAAGAATCCTTTGCCCATATTTTTGGTTGGATTATTTGTCATTTTGTTGTTAAATTGTCAAAGTTTATGTACACACACATGCATATATATATTATATATATATATATATATATATATATGTAAAATGTGTATGTATATATACACATATATATACATATGGAGCTCTGGTGGTGTAGTGCCTAAGGCATTTGACTGTTAACCAGAAAGCTGGCTGTTCAAACCCACCAACCAGCCACTCCTTGGAAGAAAGATTGAACAATCTACTTCTGTAGTGATACTACCTTGAATACCCATGGAGGGGTCACTATGAGTTGGATATGACTCAACAGCAGTGAGTTTGGTTTTTTGGTTTTGTATATATATAGTTTATTAGATTCTTACCAGATATACCCAACACTTGTCTGTCAGTTTTTGTACTGTGGTGGCTTTCATGTTGCTGTGAGGCTGGAAACTATGCCACTAGTATTTCAAATACCAGCAGGGTCACCCATGTTTGAGAGGTTTCAGCAGAGCTTCCAGACTAAGACAGACTCAGAAGAAGGAAGAGGCCATCCACATCTCAAGGAATTAGCCAGTGAAAACTTTATGACATAGGGTTGCCATGACTCAATGACACCTAACAACAGCAGCAACAAATACCAGATATACACTTAGTTTTGATTGAATAATGGGATTTTGTTGTTGTTGTTGTTGTTAGGTGCCACTGAGTCATCTCTGACCTTACAACAGAATGAAACACTGCCCAGTCCTATGCCAGCCTCACTATCCTTACTATATCTGAGCCCATCACTGCAGCCACTGTGTCAATCTATCTTCTTGAGGGCCTTCCCCTCTTTCATTGACCCTCCACTTTACCAAGCATGACATCCTTCTCCAGAGAATAGTCCCTTCTGACAGCATGAACAAAGGTGAGATGAACTCTGGCCATCCTTGCTTCCAAGGAGCATTCTGGCTGTACATCTTCCATGACAGATTTGTTAGTTCTTTTAGCAGTCCATGGTACTTTCAGCCTTCTTGACCAACACCCCCACTCAAAAGCATCAACTCTTCTTTGGTTTTCCTCATTCGTTGTCCAGCTATCACATGCATATGAGGTGATTGAAAATACCCTGACTTGGGTTAGGTGCATCTTAGACTTCAGGGCGATATCTTTGCTCTTCTGTGCTTGAAAGTGTTCTTTTGCAACAGACTTGCCCAATGCAATATGTCTTTTGATGTCTTGACTGCTGTTTCCATTGCCATTAACTGTAATATGAATCCTTTGACAACTTCAGTCTTTTCTCCATTTATCGTGATGCTGCTTATTGGACCAGTTATGAGGAATTTTGTTTTATTTATATTGAGGTGTAATCCATATTGTAGACTCTAGTCTTTAATCTTTATCAGCAAGTGCTCCAAGTCATCCTCACTTTCAGCAAGTAAATTTGTGTCACCTGCATATCTCAGGTTATTAACAAGCCTTCCTCAAATCCTGGTGCCATGTTCTTCTTCATATAGTCCAGCTTCTTGGATTAATTGCTCAGCATACAGATTGAATAAATATGGTGAAAGAACACAATCTTGGCACACTCCCTTCCTGATTTTAAACCATGCAATTTCCCCTTGTTCTGTTCAAATGACAGGCTCCTGATCTATGTATGGGTTCCTCATGAGTACAGTTAAGTGTTCTGGAATTCTTATTCTTCTCAAAATTATCCACAATTTGTTATGATCCACACAATCGAATGCCTTTGCATAGTCAATAAAACACAAGTAAACATCTTTCTGGTGTTCTTTGCTTTGAGCCAAGATCCATCTGACAGCAGCTATGATATCCCTTCTTCCACATCCCTTTCAGAATCCAGCTTGCATTTCTGGAAGTTCTCTGTCACTATACTGCTGCAACCATTTTTGAATTATCTTCAGTAAGATTTTACTTGTGTGTGATATCAATGATATTCTTCAATAATTTCCACATTCTGTGGGATCACCTTTCTTTTGAATGGGTCCAAATGTGGATCTCTTCTGGTCAGTTGTTCAGATAGCTGTCTTCAAAATCTCTTAATATAGCCAAGTGAGTGCCTCCAGTGCAGCATCTGTTTGTTGAAACATCTCAATGGGAATTTCACCAATTCCCAGAGCCTTGTTTTTTGCCAGTTTCTTCAGTGCAGTTCTGACTTCTTCCTTCAATACCATTGGTTCTTGATTATATGCCACCTCCTGAAATGGATGATCATCTACCAATTCTTTTTGGTATAGTGACTCTGTGTATTCTCCCCATTTTTTTTTTATGTTTCCTGCATCATTCAATATATTGCCCATAGAACTTTTCAATATTGCAATTTGAGGCTTAAATTATTTCCTTAGTTCTTTCAGTTTGAGAAATACTGAGAACATTCTTCCCTTTAGTGTTCTATCTCCAACTTTTTGCACAATTCATTATAATACTTGACTTTGTCTTCTCAAGCTGCTCTTTGAAGTCTCTTCAACTCCTTTATCCTGTTGATTCTCCCATTTGCTTTAGTTACTCTCCATTCAAGGGCAAGTTTCAGAGTCTCTTCTGACATCCATTTTTGTCTTTTTTTGCTTTCCTGTCTTTTTAATGACCTTTTGCTTTCTTCATGGATTATGTGCTTGATGTCATCCCATAATTCTTCTGGTTTTCTGTCACTGGTATTCAGTACATCAAATCTATTATTTAGATGGTCTTTAAATCCAGGAAGAATATTATCAATGTCATATTTTGGCTCTTATGGAGTTCTTTCAGTTGTCTATGGCTTCAACTTGAACTTGCATATGAGCAATTGATGGTCTGTTCCACAATCAGCTCCTGGTCTTGTTTTAGCTGAAGGTATTGAATTTCTCCATTTCCTGATGCCACAGATGTAGTCAATATGATTTCTGTGTACTCTGTGTGGTGAATTCCAGTGCATAGCCACTGTTTATGTTGTTGAAAAAAGGCATTTGCAATGAATAGGTGGTTTGTCTTGTAAAATTCTGTCATGTGATCTCCAGCATCATTTCTATTACCAAGGCCATATTTTCCAACTACCAGTGATTCTTCTTTGTTTCCAACTTTTGAATTCCGATAACCAATGATTTATTGCTTGTTCAGTCAATTCCAGATGGCAGAAGTTGGTAGAAATCTTCAATTTCCTCATCTTTGGCTTTGGTAGTTGATGAATAAATTTGAATAATAATAGTATTAATTGGTCTTCCTCATAGGCATATGGATATTATCTATCACTGACAACATTGTACTTCAGAATAGATCTTGAAACATTCTTTGTGATGATGAATGACACATCATTCCTCTCCAATTTGTCATTTTCGGTCTAATAGATCATTTGGTTGTCTGATTCCAAATGGCCAAAACTGGTCCATTTCAGCTCACTAACACCTAGGATATCAATCTTTATGCATTCCATTTCATTTTTGATAACTTCCATATTTTCCTAGATTCATACTTCATACTTTCCAAGTTCCAATTATTAATGGATATTTGCAGCTATTTCTTCTCATTTTGAGTTGTTGCCACATCAGCAATAGAGGTCCTGAAAGCTTTACTCTATCCACATCATTAAGGTTGGGTCTATTCTGAGGAGGCAGTTCTTTCCTAGTTATATTTTGAGAGCCTTCCAACCTGAAAAGTTCATCTTCTGTAACTATATCAGATAATGTTTCAGGGCTACTCATAAAGTTTTCAGTAATATCAGATAGTGTTTCACTGCTATTCATAAAGTTTTCACTGGCCTATTCTTTGAGAAGTGGATGGCCTCTTCCTTCTTCAGAGTCTGTCTTAGTCTGCAAGCTCCACGGAAACTTGTTCACCACGGGTAACCCTGTTGTCATTTTAAAAACTGTTGGCATGGCTTCCAATCTCACAGCAACACACAAGCCACCACAAGATGACAAACTGACAGAGAAGTTTGTCTCTCTTAGCTGTTCCAAACTGGTCCACTCCCATTTCCTGGCCTTCCCTACCTGTTCTGGCCCTCCAAAAGTTGTCTGCTCATTTAACATAGCTAAACTGATATATCATAAAGACCATAACAATCAACTTCTTGTTAACTTGGCACCCATACACATTCCTTAAACTATATTTAATCTCCAAATAAAGTCAGTAGCAAGGTCATACTTCTGTCTTATATAATACAACTTTCCTCTGTGCAACTGAAAACATGCTGATACCTTTTCCAGAAGAAGATGCAAAGTCCTTGGGTAATATTCTCCCTTCTTTGATATTCAGTGTTATCGATTTAACTGTGTCCTGGCATAAATGGATATATTGAAGTCTTTATTCTTGGTACCTGTGAATGTGACCTTGTTTGGAAATAGCATTTTTATATGATGCTATTAGTTAAATCAACATGAGGTCATACCTAGTAGCGAGGGTTCCAATTCCATCTGAATCTTGTCTTTATTTAAAAAAAAAAAAGGAGAGAGAGAGAGAGAGAACAGACACAGAGAGATAGAAGAAGAAAGTCATGTGACACTACAGTTTCAAACCAAAAAATGCCAGGTTACCAAGAGCTAGGAGAGAAGCATGGAACAAATTCTCCCTCAAAGCCTCAAAAGGAATCACCAAAACTCTGATGCTGGATTCTCAGCCTTCAGAGCTATGAGGCAATGCATTTCTGTTGTTTAAAGCACTCACTTTGTGGTATTTTGTTATAGTTTGTTGTTGTTGTTGTTATGTGTCGTCAAGTCAGACTCGACTCATAGCAACCCCTCCTTGGGCTTCCGAGATGATATCACCATGGAAGTAGATTGTCCAACCTTCCTTCTGAGGAGTGGCTGGTGGGTTTGAACCACCAGACTTCTGGTTAGCAGTCAGGTGCCTTAGGCACTATGCTACTAGAGCATGCCTAGTAAATGAATACATCATGAAGCCTACATACTATGATATTGTTACCTATTATTAAATAAATATTATGTCAGATGCTAGGGAAATAAGAAAGGAAAGAAAACAAAAACATTTGAATATTTTATATATATGTGTGTATATACATATATATATATATATATATATATATATATATACATACATACATACATACATACATATATACACACCTGATAGAATAGTGGATAAGGCATTTGGCTGCTAACCAGAAAGTTAGCAGTTCAAACCCACCAACTGCTCCACAGAAGGAAGAGGGGGTGATCTACTTCTGTAAAGATTTATAGCCTCAGAAACCCAACAGGGGTTGCTGAGTCAGAATCAAATTGAAAACAGTGAGTCTGGTGATGTGTATATAAATATTTCCATAATAAAATAATTTAAAAATACTGATCATAACAGTCTTTATTTCTGAAACTGGTTATTTGATCATAGATTATATTTATATCTACCTTCTTCCTTTACCTATTTCAGATTCTTTTGACCTTAGCTATGTCCTCACCTCGTCACAGCTGTCTGCTGCTGGACTGACCCAAATATTCATTCCTGAAGAGCTTAAGCCATTAGAAATTCTAACCGAATTGAATTTTTGTAGTTTTTCATTGGCATTAAATATAAGATACAGTAATATAAGAGACATTTCTCATTGACATTAAATATAAGGTACAGTAATATATGCTGAGCAAATAATATGAGAAACTGGACTATATGAAGAAAAACATGACATCAGGATTAGAGGAAGAATCATTAACAATCTGAGATATGCAGATGATACAATTTTGCTTGCTGAAAGTGAGGATGACTTGAGGCACTTACTGATGAAGGTTGAAGAATACAGTCTGCAGTATGGATTATGTCTCAATATAAGGAAAACAAAAATCCTCACAACTGAACCAATGAGCAGAATCATAATAAATGGAGAGAAGATTGAGGTTGTCAAAGAATTCATGTTGCTTGGTTCTACAATCGATGCCAATGGAAGCAGCAGTCAGGGCATTAGATGACGTGTAGCACTGGGAAGGTCAACTGCGAAGGAACTGTTTCAAGTGCTAAGGAGCAAGGATGTCTCCTTGAGGACTAAGGTGAGCCTGACACAAGCCACGATATTTCCATCACCTCGTATGCATGTGAGAGCTGGACAATGAATAAGGAAGACCAAAGAAGAGTTGATGCTTTTGAGTTGTGGCACTGGCAAGACTGCTGAAAGTACCATGGACTGCTAAAAGAACTAACAGATCTGTCCTGGAGGAAGTGCACCCGAAATGCTCCTTGGAAGCAACAATGGCCAGTCTTCATCTCACCTACTTTGGTCATGTTGTCAGAAGGGACCATTCCCTGGAGAAGGATGTCATGCTTGGTAGGGTGGAGGGTCAACAAAAGAGGGGAAGGCCTTCAATGAGATGGATTGACATGGTGGCTGCGATGATGGGCTTAAGTATAGCAGGGATCATGGAGTTGGTGTGGGATTGGCAGTGTTTTGTTCTGCTGTGCATGGGGTTGCTATGAGTCGGAAACTACTCAACGGCACCTAACATCAACAACAATATGAGATCCCCTAAGGGATCTCCTGAATTCTAGACATAGTCTTCCTTATCCCTATTTTGTATTAGTAACCCAATTTCCCATTGGTAATCAAGATCACTCACCCAGCCAGTACAGAAAACTCCTTCTTTGCCTGTTGATTCAGAGTCATGTTCAGCCCAAAAGCAGTTGGATGGCAGTCTCAACCTCAGTTCAATGCTACTGGAAACATTCCTTTCTTAGGAAATGAAACCTCTAAACAAGCAGAGCTAAGGCCATATGAAAAGGAAGCAAAACTGTTGTTAGTGTATAGCTAGAGGTTCACCTCTTGTCTGTCAGTTTGTTATACTGTGATTGCTTTCATGTTGTGCTTATGCTGGAAACTACGCCACCAGTATTTCAAATACCATTGGGGTCACCCATGGTGGACAAGTTTCAGCAAAGCTTCTAGGCAAAGATAGATTGATAAGAAGGATGGAGCCATCCACTTTTGGAAAAAAAAAAAAAAAATGGCCACTGAAAATGGTGTGAACAGCAGTAAATCATTATCTAATGCAGTGCCATATGATGAGCCATTCAGGTTGGAAAGCACTCAAAATACAACTGGCAAAGAGCTACCTCTTCAAAGTAGAACCAACCTTAATGATATGAATAGAGTTACAGCTTTCTGGACTTTCATTAGCTGATGTGGTAGACTCAAAATAAGAAGAAACAGCTGCAAATGTGCATTAATAATCAGAACATGGAATGTACCAAGTATGAATCTAGTTATACTGGAAGTTGTCAAAAATGAAATGGAATGCATAGAGATCTATATCCTAGGCATTTGTGAGCTGAAATGGACTGTTATTGGACATTTTTAATTGGATTATTATATGGTCTACTATTATGGAATAATGAATTGCAGAGGAATGATATTGCATTCATGGACAAAAAGAACATTCCAAGATCTATCCTGAAGTACAATACTATCAGTGATATGATAATATTTATCATACCCTTATAAGGAAGACCATTTACTACTACTATTATTCAAATTTACACACCAACTGAAGCCAAAGATGAATAAGTGAAAGATTTTTACCGATTTCTACAGTCTGAAATTGACCAGTCACACAATCAATGTGGAAAGATAATGGTGATTGGAATGCAAAAATTACAAACAAAGAAGCATTAGTAGTAGAATGAGGAATATCATTGCTGATGTCAAATGGATATTGCCTAAAAACAAAGAAAACCATAAAGATGTTTATGTGTGTTTTATTTACTGTGCAAAGGCAATTGACTGTGTGGATCATAATGTTGCAAAGAATGGGAATTCTGAACACTTAATGGTGGTCATGTGGAACTTGTACATAGACCAAGAGGCAGTCATTTAAACAGAACAAGGAGATAGTACGTGGTTCAAAGTCAGGAAAGGTGTGTGTCAAGATTGTGTCCTTTCACCATAGTTATTCAATCTGTATGCTGAGAAAATAATCTGGGGAGCTGGACTATATGAAGAAGAATTTGACATCAGAATTAAGGGCAGACTCATTAAAAACTTGCAATTTGCAGATGACACAACATAGCTAGATGAAAGTGAAGAAGACTTGAAGCACTAACTGATGAAGTTCAAAGAATACAGTCTTCAGTATGAATTGAAACTCAACATAAGGAAAATAAAAATTCTCATACCTGGACCAATAAACAACATCACAATAAAAAGACTGAAGTGGTCAGCAATTTCATATTACTTGGGTCTGCAATCAGTACCCATGGAAGCAGCAGTCAAGACATCAGACATCATATTGCACTGGGAAAATCTGTTGCAAAAGATGTCTTAAAAGTACTGAAGGGCAAAGATATCTCCTTGAAGACTGAGATGTGCCAACCCAAGCCATGGTGTTTTCAATCGCCTCATATGCATGTGAGAGCTATACGATGAATAAGGAAGACTGAAGAAGAGTTGATGCTTTTGAATTGTGTTTGTGAAGAATATTGAAAGTACCATGGACTGCCAAAAGAATGAACAAATCTGTCCTAGAAGAAGTGCAGCTGGAATGGTTCCTGGGAATTGAGAATGGCTAGACTTCATCTCTCATACTTTGGTCATGTTGTCAGAAGGGACCACTGCCTGGAGAGAGATATCATATTAGGTAGAGGATCAACGAGAGAGATGAAGATCCTCGATGAGTTGAACTGATACAGTGGTTCCTATGATGGGCTCAAGGGAGCTCTGATGGCATAGTGTCTAAGGCATTTGACTGCTAATCAGAAGGCTGGTGGTTCAAACCC
>NW_006922227.1:499598-500484 GCF_000298275.1 Orycteropus afer afer | reverse complement strand
GTCAATGACATGAGACAAAGTATATGTGAACTGCTGTATGAAAGGTGAATTTACTCTGTAAATCTTCACCCAAATCCTAATAAAAAAAAAAGAAAGTTGTGATCTTTTCCTCAATTTTCTGAAGCCAGTGATGAACTGAATCCAGCTAAAAGCAATAATGAAGCTCAGACCCAGCTCACCAATAGGTGAGAGTGACTCGGCTACCAGCACACACCTCTCCACATCCCTGCCTACCATTTATGAGTGTGGTTGCTTCAGTTTTCACTATTTTATACAGTGTTTGCCATTCAATAAAACATTTTGAAACACCATGAAGAAAGAATAAAATGAGACTCATCATCATGAGAGGGTCTATAGAACCAGGCGTGAGGAAGGCCCAGATATAGGAACTGAAAATGACTTTAAGTATGTTGTTGTTGTTACATGTTGTTGTTGTTATATGTTGTTGAGTCTGTTTTGACTTGTGGTGACTTCATGTACAACAGAATGAAATACCGCCCAGTCCTGCACCCTCTTTACAATCACTGTCAGGCCTGAGCCCAATGTTGCAGCCACTGTGTCAGTCCATCTCATTGAAGGTCTTCCTCTTTTGTGCTGACCCTCTTCTTTACCAAGCATGATATGCCTCTCCAGGGACTTTTCCCTCCTAACAACATGACCGAAGTATGAGAGGCAAAGTCTCCATATCCTCACTTCTAAGGAGAATTCTGGATGTACTTTAAGATAAATTTGTTTGTTCTTCTGGTAGTCTGTGGTATATTCAATATTCTTTGCCAACACCATAATGAAAGAACTGCAATGAAAGAACTGGCAAAGAACAAGGCTCCGGGAATTGATGGCATACCGATTGAGATATTTCAACAAACAGATGCCCCATTGGAGGCAC
>NW_006922227.1:492753-499212 GCF_000298275.1 Orycteropus afer afer | reverse complement strand
AAGGCATTTGACTGCTAATCAGAAGGCTGGTGGTTCAAACCCACCAGCCACTCCTTGGAAGGAAGATTGGGCAATCTACTTCCATAGTGATATCACCTCAGAAACCCAAGGGGGGGTCACTATGAGTTGAATCCAACTTCATGGCAGTGAGTTTAGTTTGTTTTATGATGGGCTCAAGCATAGCAAGGATTGTGAGGGTGGTGCAGTGTTTCTTTCTGTTGTACACAGGGTCACTATGAATTGGAGCAAACTTGAAGGTATGTAACAACAACAACAGCATAAATAGGGGGTGATAGTGAGAGGTGTCATTCACCTCTTGATTCCTGAAACTGTGAGTCCTGGCCTTGAAAGAACAACACTATATATTGGGTTTGGATGCTGATTTATAGAACATATAGCCTCTGGAGAATACTGCTTCCTTCCTGCAAGATATTTCCACTTACCTGGCAAGTCTTTATAAAGCCATTCCATTGTTCTATTAAGTCAGCTGCTTCAGGGTTATGGAGAGCATTGTTAAGCCAGTGAATTCCATGAGCATAGGTTCATTGCTGCACTTCCTTTGCTATGAAGTGAGTTACTTGATAAGGATCAATGTGGTGTGAAATACCATGATGATGTGTAAGGAATCCTACAAGTCCACTGACAGTAGTTTTGGCAGAAGCATTGCATACAGTGAAGGCAAGTCTATCTTCAGAATAAGTTTCTATTCTAGTAATAAGAAAGGACTGTACTTTCTATTATGGAAGACATTCAATTTAAACAACTTGCCACCAGGTAGCTAGGTGACTGATTATCTTGGGAAATGGTGCCTTGTTGAAGATTCAGTGTTGGTCTCTTTTTGGCACTTGAGGCACTAAGCAGTGACTGTAGTCAGGTCAACCTAAGAGAGTGGAAGTCTGTTTTGCTGAGCCCATGTATGACCTTCATCCCTGCCACCACAGCCAGTTTGATCTTGCCATGATTTTCAGTTTAGTTATATTTGTTTTAAAAGAACATATGCTGTATGATTTTAGTTCTCAAAATTTATTGAGTTACCTTATGATCCAACATATGTTTTATCTTAGTGAAGAAAAGAATATGTATTTTCCAGTTGTTGGATGCAGTGTTCTATAAATTTCGATGAAGTCAAACTTATTTTTGAAATTGTGCAAATCTATATCCTTATTGATATTTTAAAAACCCACTTGTTTTATCAATTTCTGAGAAAGGATATTTCAAATTATCATCATTGTGAATCAGTACATTTTCTCTTTCAGTTCTGCAAACCTTTGTTTTGTGTGTGTAAAGGTATAATATTGGTATCATACACATGTAGGATTGTTGTATCTTCCTAACATAATGACCCTTTAATGTCTTGAAAAAGTTATCTTTATCTCTGGTAATAAAATTTGTCTCCTATTCATGATGTATTCAAGTTACAATGGACCACATTATGACCATTCTTGTTTGTTTGTTTGTTAGTTTTGTACATCTTATCATTAGTAACATGTACTACATAGAATGCTGCAGTATGTAGTTTGCTGTTATCAGTCTCAGATGTAATGTTTCCAACCCTCAAAGACAAATAAATATGGGATTTATAAAGATACTGGTAATAAAAGGCACTAATGAAAACTAAAAATAATAAGTAAGTGAGGTATTTGACTTATGTTAGAACTGACTTAGATTGAGTCATCACCAGAATGAAATGTCTTCATAAGTGAGGACTACCTGTACTTATTTTCTTGAGCTCACTTTATCTGATATTAATACCATATTGACTTTCTAAGATTAGTGTGTTCATGTATTCTCCAGTTGTTGGATGTTATACGTGGCTTTGAGTCAGACCCGACTCATAGAGACCCCTCCTTGAGTTTCCAAGGCAGTATCACTACGGAAGTAGATTGCCTAACCTTCCTTCTGAGGAATGGCTGGTGGGTTTGAACCACCAGTCTTCTGGTTAGCAGTCAAGTGCCTTAGTCACTATGCTATCAGAGTGTTTTATAAATTTCAGTGAAGTCAAACTTACTTTTGAAGTTGTTCAAATCTACATCCTTACTGATATTTTAAAAATCTACTTAAATTTACTTAAAAATCTGTATCTTTCCCCATCATTGTACTTTCACGGTAATCCCTGGAAGGTCATCTTGCTCTGTTATCTATCTAGGATGAGATCTCTTTGAACCTATCAGGAGTTATGTTGATTAGAGATGAGGATGCAACTTTAATTCTTTTCAGTTCTGGTTTAAATGTGTTGAAGGTTTAGTCAGGATTCACCCTCCAACAGAATTTTGATGTCTAAGAAACAAGATAAATAATCATAATAGTTAAAAAGCAAAACAAAACAAAAAAAAACCTCCTTGCCTTCTTGCCTTTCTCTGAGTGTCCTGCATATCCAAGGATATGCATGTAGGATAAAATTCCTACATGCCCTTTAATGTTACATAAATTTACCCTCACTTTGAAATGATTGGGAGCTCTGGTGGCATAGTGCCTAAGGCATTTGACTGCTAACCAGAAGACTGGTGGTTCAAACCCATGAGCCACTCCTTGGAAGAAATGTTGGGCAATCTACTTCCATAGTGATACCACCTCGGAAACCCAAGGAGGGGTCGCTATGACTGGAATCCAACTCAATGGCAGTGAGTCTGGTTTGTTTTTGGTTTTGCCTTTGTATACGATTTTCATAATTAGCCCATTAATTTTCACAAAAGTGCTGCTGAGATTATGGATTGGGATTACAGTTAAACTATTTAGAACTCTGGTAGCATAGTACCTAAGACACTTGACTGCTAACCAGAAGGCTGGTGGTTCAAACCCACCAGCCACTCCTTGGAAGGAAGATAGGGCAATCTAATTCCGTAGTGATACTGCCTCGGAAACCTAAGGAGGGGTCGCTATGAGTCGGGCCGACTCAATGGCACATAACAACAAACAACAAATTTGGATAATAGACGTCTTTAAATACTATGATTTTCTAATGCATGAATATGGAAAATCCCTCCATTTATTTGGATCTTCTTCAATTTCTCTCAATGTTTTAGCAAGGAAGTGTGACACATATTTCTTTAGATTTATTGAGAAATATTTTATAAAATTTTAAATGGTCTCTGTTTTATAATTTTATTTTCTGTTGGTTTCCAATACATAAAGCCTTATTAAACTATTCTAATAGTTTGTCTTGTTCTCTAGGGTTGCAATAACAGAAATACCACAAGTAGATGGTGTTAACAGAAAGGAATTTATTCTTTTAGGTGTTAGGAAGATAAAAGTCTGAGTTCAAAGTGCTGGTTCTAGGGGCTGGATGAAGGACCCTCCACTTTGGGCTTCAGCTCTGCCTCCTGTCCCAGGCCCACTAGAGCTGAAGGCTTTTACTGATTCATGCAGCTGCTGGCTGCTGAGGCTGAAGAAGTCAAGGTTGCTAAACAGAATGGCACAATCCCAAAATCAATAGGCACGTGGCAGACCACTGTTTCAAGTCCAGGATTGTCAGGCAGCACAGCAGGCCACTGATGTGAAGATTCAGCCAAATGTAGGATCTGGATTTGCTGAAAAGCTCAAAACCTTTCTCAAAGCTTCTCCATATATGCTGGAAGCAAGCCACACCCCAAAGGCAACTATTTATTTAGTCCTTCACAGCAGATTCCACCATGGAGGTGGTTACAGTCTCATTATGGGGAATAAGTACATCCAGCTGCCCATATACTCAAAACTATGGCCCAGACAAGTTGACACACAACCTAAATTACCACACAGTTCATATTTAGATTCTTTATATACACATTATTATAATCTACAAGTAAAGGTTTCTTTCTTTCTTTATGCTTTTTGTCTTTCCTTTAAGACTCAAGCCACCAATAAAATGTAAAATAAAATTAATTATAGGCACTATCCTGGTATAATCCCAAACTAAAGGGGAAATTTATAGAATTTCACCCTTATGCATAATATTTATCAAATTTATCAGATTAAGGAATTTAATCTGGATGACAGCTCTGGCCTGGAAAATTAGAGCATATGATTTTAAATGGTAACTATACAGTAGAGAAAACTCAGAATGTAAATTAGGTCAAGATTGCAAAAAAATCATTGGGAGATGTGTTATTGTAGGGGAAGTGACAATAAAAGGGATTTATGCCTGCCTCCTACCAAGATTGAATTGAGATGACAGAAATTCTGTATTTGAATTTCTGGATTCAAATTAGGATTAGAGACTAAAAAGTATTTTTACTCTACTTCTGTGAGAATCTCTATGGTGCTCCAAAATCATGGTGTCACTTCATGTGAACAAGAAATCCCCTCTCCTCCAACTAGGCTTCCCTAGGTTCAAGGTGGAAAAATATATGTAGGAAAGATACTGGCCTCTTTGGATGGGATGAGGATGGTGGCTGAGAATTAAGAGTTAGTATTTCTCCTAGGTGATGATAGCAGTATGGGGCTAAGGGACCCAAAACAGAGTCCCAGGCATAAGCCAGTGAAAGCTAGGAGCTAGTTGGAAGTATTGCTGAGGTATAGCATTATGGAACCAGTAAGAGATAAAAAAGCTCAACTGCTTGAAAGCAATCATCATAATTGCCTGAGAAAAGATAAACCAAGCAAACTCACTTACGTGGAGTTGGATCTGACTCATAGCAACACCTCCTTGGGTTTCTGAGGCAGGATCACTATGAAAGTAGATCGCCCAATCTTCCTTCTGAGGAGTGGCTGGTGGGTTTGAACTGCCAGCTTTCTGGTTAGCAGTCAAATGCCTTAGGCACTACACTACCAGAGTTCCCTGAGAAAAGATAGTGGGGCACATTAAGAGAGGGACAAAAGAAGGAATGAGAGATCACATTGTAGCCAGAAGGGGCAGAGGAAGGACAACAGGATGACCCCATGCCCTGTTTCTCTCTGTGATATTACATAAACTTTTTGTCCACATACTGTTCTGTAGAGAATTGGAGAAAAGGGTTCCAAGTATACTTAAGCAGGCACAGCACTTGTGGTTGGGAGCTCAGCCAAGAACAAACAATATTTATGGAAGACAATATGAAGGATTCAGAATGTATGTCCTTTTTATTTTTATTTTTTTGTTGTTATTACATTTCTCAATGTTTTCTTTATGAGAACCCTTGGGAAAGATTTCTGTCTAGTCTTAAAACAAAGAACAACTTCTGAAATTTTTCTTTTTTCTTTTTCCATTTCTTTGATATTTAGAGTTGTGTAATTGACTAGATTTTCTTTTTGTGTTTGCCATTTGAAAACTTAATGGTAATTTTGTGACCCATTTGGAGCAAAGTATTAAATTTTTATAGTATCTAATTTAAAAAAAAGTTATTATGAAAAATATATTGACACACATTTAAAAGTGGAAAGAAAAGTATCAAATATCCATTTACCTATTAGTTCAACAATGACAAAGTTATTGCCACATTCATATCATCTACATCCCACCTATCTCCCTCATACCCAACTAGGTTATTTTGAAGAAATTCTCAGCCATCGTATCATTTCAACTTTTTCTTTTCCCCAGTATGTGTCTCTAAAGGACAAAGATTCAACCCAGCAACTTCCACTTGCATTTGAGATGTAGAAAGTTGCAAGACAATGTGACATCCACTGTGAAAAGAAAGGCAAGCCAAGGAACCAAAAAAGTAATTATTTAAAGAATTCAGAGAATACAAAATAATCTAAATAAACTATACTCCAGACAATGAAGAACCCCTTTTAGAAGAAAAGAATGGCTTTCATTCTTGGCAGAACAAGAGGGATTGGTGGCAGGGGTGAGGGTGCAAGGGGGCAAACAGATGGTGAGGGAAGCACCATAGATAAAAAACAAACCAAAACCACACTCACTGCTGCTGAGTCAGATTCCACTTATAACAACCCCTCCTTGAGTTTCCAAGGCAATATCCCTATGGAAGTAGATTGCCCAAATCTTCCTTCCGAGGAGTGGCTGGTGGGTTTGAACCACCTACCTTCTGGTTAACTTTCAAATGCCTTTGGCACTATGCCATCACCATAGATGGAGTTAAAAAAAAAAAAAAAAAAAAAAACTAGCTGACTGTTCAATTTTTAAAAGGCTAAGTGTGAAGGTCCAGCCAAGGGGCTCACCTGTCAACTCTTTCATGTGGTTATTCTACAAGTGTTCACACAGAAGACTCAAGAGAAAGTATCTGGGCTTGCTGAATGGTGAGGACAGAGCAGTACCTGAGAGAGACCCTCAAGGCCTTCTTGAATTCCCTGGCTGGGAAGAGGAGACATCTGAGAGAGAGGTCCCTCCATACCCTGGGTCTGCTGAGGGCTGAGGACAGGGCAAGAAATGAGAAAACCCTGGGCCATCAGGTCTCAAATCCTGTTAAAAAGAAAGTTGTGATCAGGTCATCAAAAAATTACCAACTAAAAAAAGTCCTGCCCAGACGGTTTCACTGGAGAATTCTATAAAACATTCAGAGAAGAAGTGATACCAATCCTACTCAAAGTATTCCAAAACATAGAAAA
>NW_006922227.1:481690-487586 GCF_000298275.1 Orycteropus afer afer | reverse complement strand
TGTTTGGTAGGGTGGTGGGTCGACGAAAGAGGGGGAGGCCTTCAAGGAGATGGATTGATATGGTGGCTGTGATGATGGGCTCAAGTATAGCAGGGATTGTGGGGCTGGCGCGGGATCAGGCAATGTTTCGTTCTGCTGTGCATGGGGTCGCTATGAGTCAGAAATGACTCGACAGCACTTAACAACAACAACACCATAATTAAAATGCATCAATTCTTCTACTTTCATAAATTAAGTATAGTAAAATACTTGATGAGATTCAGTTTTAATTTTTTGGACAATTAATACTTTATAGGTATTGTCAAATACTTCCATTGTGATTCTTTTCATTTTTTTGTGTGTATGTGTGTGTGTGTGTGGGGGGTAGAATACATTGTATTTCTTTGTTATTAGCCCATGTGTACATGTCCCTTACAAAAGTAATTGAAAAATTAAGCATTTGAGTTAACAATTTTCTTTGTGTTTAGATGAAAAAAAAAACACCATTAGATACTTTTGGGGTTTTAAAAAATTCCTTTTTTACTGAATTATTGAATTTGTCTGATTTGATAAAATATGCTTGTGGCTTTTTCATTGTTATTCCTGTTTAATTGTTCTTTTGCACTTGCAGCCACAATCTCCTCTAACTCTCTCACTGAATTTTCACGGGGAAATGATTAACCAGTCACCATCACAAACTATACATACTGTTGAGTGAATAGTCCCAGTGGAATCACAAAGCCTGTACTAAAAAGATGTCTGCTGCAGTACAGTGACTCTGCTGAAGCTGGGTTGGGTGCTTCAGGACACCCGGTCTGCAGCTACTGCTTCCATCTGTGCTGTTCCACTTCTTGCCAGCCTGGAGGGAGGCTTTGCAATGTAAATAGGTGCTGTCCTGCTTCTTGGGGACCACTGGCTGACAGGACTGCTCCCAAAGATGGCAGTTGTTATTATTAGGTACCATTAGATTAGCTCCAGCCTGTGGGGAGCCTATGTACAACAGACTGAATGTTGTCTTCTCTTACACCATTTTCATAATGTTGGCATGCTCAAGTCCATTGCTGCAGCCATTTTAAGTTTTGAGTGTCTTCCAACTTAGGGAGCTCATCTTCTAGCACTAAACCAGACACTATTCTCTCTATAGGCTTTTCATTGTTAAGTTTTGGAAGTAATTCACCAAGCCTTTCTTCCTAGTCTGTCATATTGTGGAAGTTCTGCTGAAACCTGTCCACTACAGATAATCCCGTTGATAATTGAAATAATGATGGCATAGCTTTCAGTATTATAACAACATACAAGCCCTCACAGTATGATACACTGGCAGACGTATGTAGGAAGAGACAGTAGTACCAGTAAAATGTATTCTTCTTTAGTCTCAGAGGTGAAAACAGCAGAATATTCAGCTGTGGAAAGAATTTAATTTGTTCATGAGTATGCCTCCTTCATTGAGTAAAAGAAAAAAAAAGCAACAAACTTCAGGGAAATCTGTGATTTTGAATGTTGGCAAAAGTGTTCTGTGATCAATCTGTGTGTACATTTGAATGCTAGGAAAAAAAAAAATATATATATATATATATAATTGTGTATAATGTAGATGGTAAACTTTTTCTAGCACACTGGCATTCTGATGAGATCACAAGCTTCTAACCTGGATGATTAGCAAAGGAGAAAAAAGGGAGATAAAATAGCCACCTGTTTTCAGTGATTTCTGATGTTGATAAAGGTTCAGAATAATTTATTTGACCCAATAACCTTAAATCTTGAATAAGTTTCCACTTGCTGATAACCCAGTCCATTACAGCCTTGTAGCATTTCCAGATTATCATTTCTGATACTGCATTCATGCAAATCCTCTTGCTCTATGGGCCAATAACCTTCTAAAATCCCTCTGAAGCCTCATATTCATCAAGGCTTTTGAGCTGTCTTTCATACTTAGAATAAAAATATCAGAGCTGGGGAAGGAGAATTAAAAGGATGTACACAATGACAGGAGCTGGGGAGGATAAAGTAGCACAACCATCAATGAAGTTGCATTTTTTTATAACAGTTGTATCATTTTATTTAAGTGAAAATCCTATATATTTAATTACTGATGAAGGTAAAAGACTACAGATTTAGTATAGATTACAACTCAACATAAAAAAAGTGTTCACAAATGGATCAACAACCATCATCATAATAAATGGAGAAAAGACTGAAGTTGATGAGGATTTCATTTACTTGCATCCACAACCAAGTCCTCCAGAAGAAGCAATTAAGAAATAAAACAATGTATTTACTGAATGGGGAAAATCTGCTTCAGAAGACATCTGCAAAGTGTCAAAAATCATATTTGTCACCTTGAAGACTATAGTGGGCCTGACGCATGTGAAAGCGGACAATGAATAAGGAAGACCAAAGAATTGATGGCTTTTGAATCATGGTGCTTACAAAGAATATTGATTGTTTCCAGAAAGATGAATAAATCTGTTTTAGAGGAATCTCAGCCAGAACTCTCCTCAGAAGTGAGGATGACGGGATTTTGTCTCATGTACTTTGGAGATATTGTCAGAATGGACCAATGCCCGGGTGAGGACATCATACTTGATGAAGTAAACAGGGAAAAAGAGGAAGACCTTCAATGAGACTGATTTGACATAATAGTGGCAACAATGGGCTCAAATAAAGCAATGATTGTGAGCATGGTTAAGGACTGAACAGTGCTTCTTTCTGTTGTACATAGTATTGCTATGAAATGGAACAGACATGATAGCACCTAACAAGAAGAACATATAGTGGAGAACATGGACTTCTTAGCCATAACCAAATACCTTGAAGTAATGAATCACTGAGCTTGAGGGATTAGAACCATAGTCTAGGAGGATATCTAGGTAAATTCCAAAAAACTCACTGCCATCAAATAGATTCTGATTCATAGCTACCCCCATTGGATTTCTGAGGCTGTAAATCTTTACAGAAGTAGATTGCCCAATCTTCCTTCTGTGGAGTGGCTGGTAGGTTTGAACCACCAACCTTCTGGTTGCAGTCAAGTGCCTTAGGCACTGCACCAGCAGAGCTCCTTAGAGCTAGGTCAATTGGCAGAACATAATCCATAAAGACAATGTTCTACATCCTACGTTGGTGAGTAGTGACTGAGGTCCTAAAAGCTTGCTAGCAGCCATCTAAGATACAACTATTAGTCTCCTATCTGGAGCCAAGAAGAATGAAGAAAATCAGACTCAAGATACAGTTAATTCAAAGGACTAATGAACCACATGAAACCACAGCCTCCACTAGCCTGAGACCAGAACTAGATAGTGCCTGGTGACCACCACTCTGATCAGGATCATATTTGAAGGTCCTAGACAGAAAGGGAAGGAAGGTTGGCCAACCCTACGTCCATAGTGATACTGCCTCGGAAACCCAAGGAGGGGTCGCTATGAGTCGGGGCTGACTCGACGGCAAATAACAACAACAGACAGAAAGGGAGAAACATATAGAACAAAATTCAGAATCATAGAAAAGATCATACTTATTGATTTCATAGAGATTGTGGGAACCCTCAAGACTATGGCTGTTAGGCACACTTCAAACTTGGAACTGAGCCCATTCTTGGAGATCACTTTTCAGCCAAACAATAGACAGGTCCACAAAGTGAACAAAAACACTAGTGAGAAATATGCTCCTCAGAACAATCAACCATATGAGGCCAAAAGGGGTAAATTTGTCTGAAAACAAAGTTCAGAAGGCAGGAAGAGTCAGAAAAGATGGATGAATGGAAATGAGAAACCTAGGGAATAAGTGGGGAGAGTGTTCTTACATTGAGGATATTGCAATAATGTCATGAAATAAAATGGGTATAAATTATTTAATAGAAAACTAATTTACTCATAAACTTTTACCCAAATCACAATAAAATGTTGGAAAAAAATTACAAGAAAAAAAATATGTCCAATGATGAGCTAGATTTGATAACCATCTATTGCATAATTGAATCCTCTGTAAAACATACTTGCCAAATGTTTTTTCTCTGTAATTGAACACGTGGATGAAAGAGAAGCTTATATCTCCAAACAATCATTTTGAACACCTCTGTTGGGACTTTAGTTGTTGTTATCAGCTCCCATTCATTTTCCCCACAACTCATGGCAATCTCGTACACACTGGGGTCATTTTGATCCACAGGGATTTCATTAGCTGAGTTTCAGAAGAAGATCACCAGGCCTTTCTTCCTACTCTGTCTTAGTCTAGAAGTTCTGCTGAAACCTATTGAGCATCATAGCAACATGCAAGCTTCCAATGACATGCAGTGGCTGTGCTTGAGTTGCATTGGCCAGATATGGAGCACAGGTCACCCACAGGAAGGAAGAATTATACCACTGAGCCACCATTGCCTTCTTCCACTGGGATAGCTCTCCTGATGATGAATTAAACCTCCTTCTCTCTTGCTTATTCAAAAGCCTCTGTTATCATTATTGGAAAAAAACAAAAAAAGTCTAATTCTTGTTACACATGGCAGTTCTTTTAATATCTGAAGATGACTTGAGTATCTTCCTAAATGTTCAAAAATAACAATCCTCCAGTTCAAGCATATTTTTGTCTCAGATGATTTTTAAGTCATTATCCTATTTGGTTGCTCTCCTCTAAACAATTTTCCATAAAATGTGATTATCTAGGTAGTATGAAGGCTGTGTTCTATTCATTGTAGTTCTCTAAAGTTATAGTAGGTTGAAAAATAGCACTATTAATTTGTATGGTTCTTTTAATAAAATTATTCTATTTTCCTGATATGTCCTAATGCTAAGGTGTGTCTTCTTCTGATTAATGTGCAGATGATTAGTTGTTTTTGGAGGAATTCAAGTGTTGAGTTTTGTACTATAGTGCTAGATGTCATTTGTTGTATTTACTCCATCAATGAAAGTTAAAGATAATTTGAGATATTGATTTCCAAACATATTTGCTATCCTTCCTAGTTTCATGCCATTCTTGAATTTAAACCTGCCCCATGTGTCTTCATAATCAATGTTGCAAGGACATAGAGCTGAGATGAGACCTTGGATTTTCACTTAGAAAACTTTATATAATTTGATATCACTCTAAATATCAGAATCTCATGAATATAGTTATTTAATGTACTTCTAAATAATCTTGGAAAAATCTGTCTTGTTCACAAGAAAATCATGAACTTGCTGAAGTCTAGATACCCATTTATCTCATTTCCTTCATCTGGCACACTAGTAGAACAAAGAAATGGGTTGAGTGTGACCAAAATGATTCATTTCAATGCTTTCTCTTCCAGATTCTTCTAATCCACATTTTTTAAAATATTCTTATCCCAGATTTTGAAGAGTTGTCATTGTTGAAGTCTTAGACTTGTGAAATTGACTTTTTCTCTTCAGTTTATAAAATGGAATTTAAATTTGCAAATATGTAGTTTTCCACTGGCTCTCTTATTCACCAAGATTTCTTAAAAATAATTGACAGTTGTTGTTGTTATGTGCCGTCGAGTCGGCCCCAACTCATAGCGACCCCTACTTGGGTTTCCGAGGCAGTATCACTACGGAAGTAGGATTGCCCAACCTTCCGTCCAAGGAGTGGCTGGTGGATTTGAACCGCCAGCCGTCTGGTTAGCAGGCAAGTGTCTTAGCCACTATGCTACCAGAGCTCCCAATTGACAGTAGTAGTTCCATGATTTCATTCATAAGGTCTCTGTAACTCTGACTACTTTTCTAAATCTCTCTAGGTAGTTTTGAACTTTTCCTTGTCATAGTAAGAAATGAAGGTAGAAAGCTGCCTGTGATAGTTGAAGATCTGTCAACTTGGCTGGACTTCACTTGTGAGTGTTGTTTCTCATGATGGATCACATGACTATGTCCTAAGCGGCCGGTCAGTCTAGGGGGAGTTTCCCCAGGGGTGTGGCCTACCTGTAATACTATCC
>NW_006922227.1:477670-481220 GCF_000298275.1 Orycteropus afer afer | reverse complement strand
TGGCTGGGCCTGGTTGAGTGGCTGGGCAGCTGGATGTAGTATTCCCCATGATGAGACTGGTAATTAACTCCATGGTGGAATCTACTATGAGCAGCTGAGTAGCTGCCTTTGGATATGTGGTTTGTATATAAGGAGAAGCTTTGAGAATGGTCTCTAGCCTATGGCACGCTTGGACCCTGCAGGTAGCAGTGTTGCTGCTCAGCAGCCTACTATGCCCTGCTGACCTTGGGACTTACAATGGACTTACATTAATGGCCTGCCATGTGTTTTGGTAACATTGAGACTGTGCTTTTTTACTTACCAAACTTGGGGCTTCTCAGACTCAGCAGCCTATAACTGTCTGAGTGAAGAAATGCTTCTAGCTCCAGTGGGCCAGAAGTAGGAGGCAGAGCTGGACCCCAAGGTTGAGGGGCTTTTACCCAGCCCCTAGAACCTGACGCTTTGAACTTGCACTTAAAGCCTCTAAATTGTAAGAATAAACTCCTGTTTGTTAAGGCCATCCCAATTGTGGTATATTTCTTGTCAGAGCAACACTAGGTAACCAGAACAGTTATCCAGAAAATGAGGTCTATCATTTTGCAGACCTCAGGGTAGGGAGAGGCAGTATAGTCACATAATGACCTAGTTAACTCGTATTGACCATGGCTATTGGAGCTCTGATTGTACAGTGGTTAAGTAGTTAACTGCTAACTGAAAAGATGGTGGTTTGAATCCACTGGCTTCTCCATGGGAGAAAGATGAGTCACTCTGCTTCTGTAAAGATTATAGCTTAGAAACCCTATGGGGCAGTTCTACTCTGCCCTATAATATTGTTATGAGCTGGAATCAGTATTACAGAAATGGGATGTTTGTTTGTTTGCTTGCTTGACTATGGCCATGTCTGCAGTAGATGTAACAGAAGTTTCTGAAAGCACAGCATCAGTGAACTTTGATTTAAAATTCATTGTCATTTATTCCTGAGTTTATCTTTTGTCTACTGCACAAACCTCTCCTAAAGTCCATCCCTGACTCTCTGACAAAGTAGAATTAATTAGAATACATGGCTCAGGTCCACATGGTTGTTCACTGCTTTTCTCCTCTCTGCATGACAAGGAGCCACATTACCAAGGCAATAGGATGAACTCCAGCCAATTGAATCTTATTCTTGTAAGCACATTTACTGTCTGTTTCTCTTGGTGTTGTTGATAGTTGCTATCCAGTCAGCTCTGATTCATGGCAACCTTATGTAGCACCTTTAAATTTATGGACTTACATTGTGTTAACTAAATCTGACTCATTTTCCTCTCAAATATAATAGATTACTTTCTGTTCAATATTACCCAGAGCCTCAGCATGGGGATTTGACCTTATGTGGAAGAGTCTGTCTTAGTGTTCTTTGTCAGCCTAGACTGCAATTACACCTTTTCAGCATACATTTTACCTGTTCAAGTGCAAAAATCAGTTTCTTTTACTGAAGAAAGAGACATACAAGAATTTGAGAGTTCTAAGTCCTTCTTGACTTTGAACAGGTACTCATCTCTCAATTGTGGATACTTACCTTAATTTTCTTCTTTTACATATAATTAACTTATTTTATTATTATTATTACAATTATTGTTACCAAAATAGCTCATATTGGATCTTATCCTTTCTTAGACAATTCTTACGTTTTTGTCACCTTTCTGGATTTGGAATTGAGTATGATATCATATTTCTATTTTAAAATAACATTTATTGTTAATTATCAAGTTTTAAAGCAGTATAGATCCCCTACAGAAAAAAAAAAAAAAGGAGGCAGAAAAGCCCAAATAATTAAACATCACGCAAAAAGTATAATCCCACAACACAGAAATAAGCACCGATACATTTTGTGTCTTCTAAATACTTTAACTATAGTTATTTTTGTCTTCATTTTTTTCCATATTCTCTAAAAATCCAAGTTCATCAGAAAGCTTGTATGCAATAACATTTTACATATTTTTGTATTTTTTTCCTTTATCAGAGTTATTTGCAATTTGATTTAAAATTAAATTTTTGAGAGCTTTATAATCTTATGTTTGTATCTCAGAGTTTTGCCAAAGTTTTATGGTGATTTTTTTCTTCAGATTATTGAGCTCAACCCACCCAACTTAGAGCTCACAAATGAACCAGTTCCATCCTTTTTTTTTTCACAAACTGAAAGAGAACATGGTTACTTTTCCACATGGTTCCTTTTAAAGTTCTTCAAAACCCAGTGTCCCCTTGTTGGGCACAACCAGATCCAGAGTGGCTACCATGGCCCTCATTACTTGATTAATTCCAGTCATAACATTTTTGCCTGTGATTTTTCTCAATTTTAAACTTTCACTATTGCAAGCCTGCTCTAAAACCTTCTGTTCTTACTTGATAAATAAGAAACAAAATAATATAATCTTTGAGTTCTTTGTAAAAACTGTTTTCCTTTCTGAAGAAAGTGCATCATTTTCACTGGCTTCAGAGAAAATGGAAACCTCCCCTACCCATTAGCATTTATCAACAGTACCATTTTTTGTCATTTTATTGCCATGGGTATTGTATTTATTACCCCTTGATCAATATTCTGTCTAGTATGTTTATACGCTAGCACTGTAGCATAAAACTATGATTATTTAATGTCTAGTTTTCTATTAGATACATTTGTCTTTGAAATGAGGGAACTAGAATATGGATTTTAAGATATAAATGTACATTATGCATTGTGACATAAACTGAAGAAGATACTTGCTAAAAGTTTAATTCTCATGATAGTAATTCAAATTAGATTTTAAAAGAGATTTATGAAATTAGAAAATTATCTTAGAAAACAGCTATTCTAATTTTATTATCATTGCTCACTAATGAAAATTACTTGGTATAGATATATTTCAACTTTGCTCAGGATTTTATATTAACCTCATCATCTGAACTTATTTAAGCTTAAACAGATTAGATTAAAATGTATGTATTTTTTCATGCTAGGGTCCATTGGGTGACCTTTTAATAATACTACGATGCTCAAGTAATACTCTGCTCCATTTCGCTTACTTTTCCTCTCCCTCAAAGAGTATATATGCACAAATATGTATGGTCAAGAGGTAATAACACAGAATACTATCACATTCTCTCTCTCTCCCCCTCTTTATATATGTATATGTTGTTGATTTTCTTACGTGCCATTGAGTCAGATCCGACTCATAGAGACCTCTCCTTGGGTTTCCGAGGCAGTATCACTACAGAAGTAGATTGTCCCATCTTCCTTCCGAGGTGTGGCTGATGAGTTTGAACCGCCAGCCTTCTGGTTAGCAGTCAAGTGCCTTAGGCACTATGCTACCAAAGCTCCTATCTATCTATCTATCTATCTATCTACATACTTATATATAAACCCAACTCACTCTCATTGAGTTGATTCCAACTCATAGCAACCCCTTTTGGGTTTCTGAGGCAGTAAATCTTTACGGAAGTAGATTGCCTGGTCTTCTTTCTATGGAGTGGCTAATGATTTTGAACCAGCACCTTCTTGTTAGTAGTAGTCAAATGCCTTAGGCACTATGCCACAAGAGCTCCTTCATATATA
>NW_006922227.1:437066-477398 GCF_000298275.1 Orycteropus afer afer | reverse complement strand
ACCGCCAGCCTCCTGGTTAGCAGTCAAGTGCCTTGGCACTATGCTACCAGAGCTCCTTTAAAAATAATAGGCATTTTAATAAGGAGCTTTGGTGGTGCAGTGGTTAAGTATTTGGCTGGAAACCAAAAGGTTGTTACTTCGAACCCGCTAGGTACTCCACAGAAGATAGATGAGGCAATATCCTTCTGTAAAGATTTACAGCCTTGAAAACCCACAGAGGGTCAAGATAAGTCAGAATTGACTCAATGGCCATGAGTTTGAGGCATTTAACAGAAGTTTGTAAGTAGTCATTGACAATAATGACCTTTGAAGAAATATCTCACACTACCACACTTTTGTGATAATTGAATTAATTAGATTATGTATCCACATCTTCATCTTTGGCTTTAGTGATTGGTGTGTAAATTTGAATAATAGTCATATTAACTGATCTTCCTTGTAGGCATATGACAGTATTACATTTGGAGATAGATCTGGAAATGTGATACTATTCCTCTTCATTTTATCTTTGTCAGCCTAAACTCCCCCCACCTACCCCCCCAAAAAATAACAAAGTCACTGCTGTCAAGTCAAATCCAACTCATAGTGACCCCTATTGGGTTTCTGTGGTGGTATCTCTACAGAAATAGGTTGCCCAATCTTCCTTCTGAGGAGTGGTTGGTGGGTTTGAACCACCAGCATTCTCGTAAGTAGTCAAATGCCTTAGGCACCATGCCACCAAAGCTGCTAGTCTACCATATATTTGTCTAATTCAAAATGGCCAGTACTAGTCCATTTCAGCTCACTAATGCCTAGGATTGGGAGCTCTGGTAGCATAGTGCCTAAGGCACTGGACTGCTAACCAGAAGGCTGGCGGTTCAAACCCACCAGCCACTCCTCGGAAGGAAGGTTGGGCAATCCTACTTCCGTAGTGATACTGCCTCAGAAACCCAAGGAGGGGTCGCTATGAGTCGGGGCCGACTCAACGGCAAATAACAACAACAACAACAACAACAACAATGCCTAGGATATTGAACTTTATGCATTCTATTTCCTTTTTCACAACTTCCAATTTTTCTAGATTCCACCATTGCTCTGTCAGTTTGTTATGCTGTGGTGGCTTGTGTGATGCTGTGATGCTGGAAACTCTGCCACTGGTATTTCAAATTCTAGCAGGGTCACCTGTGATGGATAGGTGCTAGTGGAGCTTCCAGACTAAATTAAACTAGGGAGAAAAACCTGCCTACAGAATTTTAGAAAATGAAAAAAAGGCCACTAAAAACCTTATAAATATAAATATATTTAGTATTTTGTGTTACTCTATTTCAAACCAATAAGATGTAACTGAATAAAATACATTTAATTGTAAAAAAAAAACACTCAAAATTCTATAGTCATTTGTCAGAATGTAATTTTAATCACTTTGTAAGTTTTATCACTTTCGTTTTCTTTAAGGAGTTCTGGTGGCATAGTGAGTAAGGCATTTGGCTGCTAACCAGAATGTTGATGGTTCAAATGCACCAGCCACTCCTTGCAAGGAAAATAGGGCAATCTACTTCTGTAGAGATACCACCTGAGAGGGGTCATCATGAGTCTAATGGACTCCAGGGCAGTGAGGTTTTTTTTTTTTTTTTTTTCATGAATCAGAATCAACTTGATGGCACTGGGTTTAGTTTTGGTTTTCATTTCCTTCAGGATGTGAAAGTGACTTCATTACTCTGTGTATTATTTTTTGCCTGAGAATTCTTAGTCAATATATTCCTTCCAAATCAATCATGGGGTATAAAACACATCATGCTGTCGCTCTTTGGAACCTTTGGAAGTAAGCTTCAATTGCATGGTTTCAACATTTCATAGAAAGAAAAAAGGATACTTTTATGTTCAGAAAAATAATGAGCTTTAAAATAAAAGTTCAGATAGAACTCAAAAAAACAAACATACTAAATATAAATATAATAGTAACAAAAATTTAAGAAGAGCAAATATGGAAAATTGTTATCTTTCTTGAGATTCCTCATGAAATAAGAAAACATCATCTAAGATTAAGAAATTTAACCCTAAAGAATATCAGTCACTCAAGCAATATCATCAACTAAAATGATTTTAAACCTCAACAGAGTGAATAATATAAAAATACAGAAGACTTCAAATGGAAGGCCTGACTGGATTAACTTGGACAGGATGTCTCTGCCAAGAAAGAGTATGCAAGCCCAGCTATGTGGATTATGGACTCTGAAGGTGGTCTGCAAGACCCTCACCTCTTGGTGTTCATTCCTGTGTAAACCCCTCTTCTGAGTGTGGGTGGGTACTGTGACTTACTTGTAATCTATAAAATATGATCGAGGTAATGTGCTGTCATTCCCATAATCATGTTGTATTCTATGACTTCATCTTGCTAGCAGATACTCCCTAGTCTCCATCTTCCCCATTGTTGACTTTGAACACTTAATGGATGCTGCCAACAAACTTGCAAGCAGGAAAACTCCAAGTTGAGTCTCCAGATGAGAACCCAGCTCTGGGGAGTACCTTGATTGCAGCCTGTGACCCTAAACAGAGGACCCAGCTAAACCAGGCCTGCACTCCAGAAGAAAGATGTGGCAATCTGCTTCCATAAAGATTTACAGCCTTGGAAAACCTATAGTGCAGTTCTGCTCTGCTCTGTAGAGATGCTTTGAATTGGAATTGACCTGATAGCAACAGGTTAATCTTTACATAAACAAATTTTTGCATCTTTCTCCTACTGAATGGCTGGTGGTTTCAAACTATCACCCCTCCAGTTAAGTGTTGTTGTTGTTGTTGTTGTTATGTGCCGTCGAGTCGGCCCCGACTCATAGCGACCCCTCCTTGGGTTTCCGAGGCAGTTATCACTACGGAAGTAGGATTGCCCAACCTTCCTTCTGAGGAATGGCTGGTGGGTTTGAACCGCCAGCCGTCTGGTTAGCAGGCAAGTGTCTTAGCCACTATGCTACCAGAGCTCCCACATGTGACTATAGAGCAGTTAAAATATATCTAGTGCAAGTGTGGGGCCAAATTTTCAATTTAATAAAATTCCATTGTGTGTAAATACCATAGTTTGGTTATCCGTTCTTCACTTGATGGGCACCTAGGTTGTTTCCATCTTTTTGCTATTGTTAATAGTGCTGTGATGAACATGGATGTGCACATATCTGTTCTTGTCCTGGCTCTCACTTCTTTAGTATACATACCTAGTAATGGAATGGCTGAGTCAAATGGTAATTCTAATTCCAAATTTTTAAGGAATTGTCATAGTGCTTTGCACAGTGGTTGTGTCATTTTACTTTCCTACCAGCAGTGTATGAGAGTCCCAATCTCTCTGCATTCTCACCAGTATTTTTTATTCTCTGTCTTGTTAAACTTTGCTAGTAGTGCTGGAGCAAGATGGTATCTTTTTTGTTGTTTTGATTTGCATCTCTCTAACGGCTAATGATCATGAGCATTTCTTTATGTGTTTGTTGTCCACCTGAATATCCACTTTGGTGAAGTGTCAATTCATGTCTTCTGCCCATTTTTTAGTTGGATTGTCTTTTTGTTGTTGAGGTGGTGGAGTTTTCTATAAATTTTAAAGATAAGTCCCTTTTCATATATGTCATTGCTGAATATTTTTTCCCAATCTGTAGGTTCTCTTTTGACTCTTTTGGAGAAGTCTTTGGAAGCACATAAAAATTTAATTTTTAGAAGGTCCCAATCATCTGGTTTCTCTTCTGCTGTTTGTGCATTTTGAGTTATGCTTGATAGTCTATTTATGCCATATATTAGGGCCCCTAAATTTGCCCCTAGTTTTTCCTTGAGGAACAATATAGTTTTAGGTTTCACATTTGATCCATCTGGAGTTAGTTTTTTTGTATGGTGCGAGGTACAGATCTTGTTTCACTTTTCTACAAATGGATATCCAGTTTTTCCCGCACCATTTATTAAACAAGCATTCTCTTCACCATTTAATGATTTTGGCCCTTTATCAAAGGTCATAGTTGATGGATCTATTTCTGGGTTCTCAATTCTATCCCATTGGTCTATGTGCCTGTCTTTGTACCAATACCAGGCAGTATTGACTACTGTGGCTGTATAGTAGGTTTTAAGATTCAGAGGTGTGAGACCTCCTACTTTGTTACTCTTCGTCAATAATGCTTTGCTTATCCAAGGTCTCTTTCCTTTCCAAATAAAGTTAGTGATTGTTTTTTCCATATCCTTAAAGAATGTTGATGAGATCTGAATTGGGATTGCGCTGAATGTGTCAATTGCTTTGGGTAGAACTGACATTTTCATAATGTTCAACCTTCCTATCCACGAGCAGGGTATATTCTTCCATTTATGTTGATCTCATGGTTTCTTATAGTAGTCTTTTATAGTTTTCTTTATAGAGGTCTTTTGTGCCCCTGGTAAGATTTATTCCCAAGTATTTTATTATTCCGATAGCTATTGTAATTGATATTCATTTCCTTATTTCTTTTTCAGCAATCTCTGCTGGTATAGAGGAATCCAACTGATTTTTGGATGTTGATCTTGTATTCTGTCAGTATGCTAAATCTCTTAATTAGTTCCAGTAGATTTTTGACTGAGTCTATTGGGTTTTCTATGTATAGGGTCATATCATCAGCAAATAATAGCAATAGAAGGGATATTTTGACTTTCTTTCCAATTTGCATGGCTTTGATTTCCCTTACTTGCCTTATTGCTCTGGCTAAGACTTCCACCAGAATGTTAAATAGAAGTGGTGATAGAGGGCATCCTTGTCTGGTTCCTGTTCACAAAGGGAATGGTTTCAGACTCTCTCCATTGAGAATATTGTTGGCCATTGGTTTTGCATATATATCCTTTATTATATTGAAGAATGTCCCTTCTACTCCTGTTTTTCTGAGAGTTTTTATCAGGAATGGGTGTTGGATTTTATCAAAAGCCTTTTCTGTATCAATTGCTATGATCATGTGGTTCTTTTCCTTTGTTTTATTTATGTGATGGATCACATTTGTTGTTTTCCTTATATTGAACCATGCTTGCACACCTGATAAGAAGCCCACTTGGTCATAATGAATTAATTTTTTTGACATGTTGTTGGAGTCTATTGGCTAGGATTGTGTTGGAGATTTTTGTATCTATATTCATGAAGGCTATTGATCTGTAGCTTTCTGTTTTAGTGATATCTTTGCCTGGTTTTGGTATCTAGGTGATGCTTGCTTCATAAAATGAATTTGGGAGGATTCCATCCTTTTGTATGTTTTGGAATCGTTTGAGTAGGATTGGTGTCAATTCTTCTCTGAATGTTTGGTAGAATTCTCCAGTGAAACCATCTGGGCCGAGACTTTTTTTTTTTTGGTTGGTAATTTTGTATGACCTGTTCAATTTCTTATTTTGTTATGGACCTGTGCAAATTTTCCACCTCAGTCTGTGTTAGTTTAGGTAAGTAGTGTGTTTTTTAAGAATCTGTCCATTTCTTCCAGATTTTCAAATTTGTTGAAATACAGTTCTTCATAGTATCCTGATATTATTCTTTTTATTTCAGTTGATTCTGTTGTGATGTCTCCCATTTATTTCTTATTCATGTTATTTTATTCTTTTCCCCTTTCCCTTTGTTACATTTACCAGTGTAATCTTTATTAATCTTTTCAAAAAACCAACTTCTAGTCTTGTTGATTTTTTCTATTGTCTTTCTATTTTCTGTTTCATTGATTTCTACTTGAATATTATTTCCTTTCTTCTGGTGACTGTAGACTTCTCTTGCTATTCTTTTTCTAATTATTTGAAATGTCGGTTTAAAGTGTTGGTTTTTGGCTCTTTCTTCTTTTTTGATGTGTACATTTTTTTGCTATAAATTGGCCTCTGATCACTGTTTTTGTTGTGTCCCCAAAATTTTGGTATGCTGTGGTTTCATTCTCATTTGATTCAAGGAATTTTTTAATTTATTTTTTTATATCTTCTCTTACCCAGTTGTCTTAAAGACATTATTGTTCAGTTTCCATGTGTTCACTATTTTCTGTTGATCTTCTTATTGTTTCTTTCTAATTTGCTTACTTTACTTTGGATACTTCCATAGCTCTATTGATTTCTGGGTTATGTCATCTTGTGCATTAAAGGTCTGTTGTTGTTGCTATTATTAGTTCTCTGTTCAAATGATTTCCTTTATTATCCCTTGTAAGGTTGGTCTGGTCTTAACAAATTCCCTTATTTTCTGCTTATCTAGAAATCGCCTAATTTCACCATCATATGTGAGGGACATCTTTTTGCTGGATGTATAATTCAGGATTCTTTTTTTGTCTTTGATTTTGGTGAATTTGATGATGATGATTTTCTTTTGGGGTCTATTCTGTTTGGGGTTCATTGTACTTTCTGAATGGATATAGTCTGATCTTTCATCATATCAGGGAAGTACTCTTCCAACAAATCTTGGAAAAATTTATCGGTGGTTTTCTTTTTCTCTTCTTGCTCTGGAATTCCAATTACACATAAGTTTTTCCTTTTAATGGTATCCCACATGAAACTTAGACTTTCTTCACTTTGTTTTGATGTCTTTTTCTGCTTGATCCCTTTCCAAAGAAATATTCAGGTATTTGTCTTTAATCTCATGAATTCGGTCTTCCATTGATTCGATTCTACTCCTTTGCCCTTTCAATGTGTTAGCCATTTCTGAAAATTTACTATTAATCTTCTGGATTTCTATCTCTAGATTATATATCATTTATAATTTTTCATTTATTTTGCCATTTTTTTTCTTTTCTTCTGAAATTGTTCTAGGGTTTTGTCTTTGTTTTCCTTAATTTTTCCAGTGTTTTTTCCTTGATGTCTCTCTCAATCCTCTGAAGATACCTAAGTATCTTTTAAATTCCTTATCAGGAACTTCCAATGCTGCTGCTTCTTCAGGTCTGTGTTCTGGGTCTGTATCCTGCTCCCTTGTTTCTACCACTTTATCTTGCTTCTTTGTGTGGACTGTGATGTTCTGTTGTCTCTCAGACATTATGATGTTGTTGTATTTAGATCTCTGTTAACTGTTTGTGAAGAGCAGCTCAGGGGGAGTCAAGCTCTTCTTGGTGGTTGTTTATCAGGCAGTTGGCGGAGAAGAAATTGGTGGCTCTCACTCAGTAAGTGGAGCTGCAGGAGGTGAGGGTGCAGTTGCATCCTATGGGCAAGGTTGCTGTCGCCTACTCAGTTACATAAAAACAACAATAAAAAAACCATCAAAAAAGTAAAAGCAAGTGGACAAAAGCACAACACATAAATACACAGGAACATTCACCAAAACAAAACAAAACAAAAAAAATTACAGTAACTGGGGAGGGGACAAAAAGAGAAAAGAGGGAGAGTAGGAGAATAATGAAGAAAGAAATAGGAAAATGCAAAAATAAAAATAAGGGGAGAACCATGAGAAAGAAAAAAGTGGTGTACAGGGACAGGGAAAAGAGAAAAAGCTGAAAACCAGAACCTGGGATGGGAAGAATAAAGAACAATAATAAAAAGTATGAAAAAAAATAACAGAGAAAAACAAAGTGAACAAAAAGGAAAAAAAAAAAATCTAGACAGTGTGGGGCAGGGCAACCAGGCTCCATCAGAGCACACAGACTGGGATGGAATTCCCTGCTGGCCCAGAAAGTGGGTGGGAGTGAGGGTGGCCGCACCTCCAGTCACAGAAAGGGTGTGGCATATAAGAGTAACAAAGGGAATATCACATCTTTCTAGTGTTCGGGTCTGACTCGACGGCACATAACAACAACAACAACAACTAGTGTTCATGTCCTGAATGTCCTTGTAGTTCCTGGCAAGGGGAGCCTATTCTTAGGTCCCTGGAATGCTGTCAGTTTAAATATCCAAAATGGTCTAACTGCTTATAAGCATTCAAAATGGCTTCTTCCTCCAGACAGGCAAAAGTCCACAACTCAGTTCGTTTCCTTCTTCACTGCTTCCCTTTTTATTCACTAGCCACCAGTAAGGTCCTCCGTGCAACCCCTGGCTAGCAGGGCCTATCCTTAGGTTAATTCTCAGGTCCCATCACCACTTGGAAATATCCAAGCTGTCCATGCTGTCAGGATAGGTGACAGCTCCGTATATCTCCTTTTTCAGTTTTCATGCAGTTTCTTCCACTAGTTGAAGTCCAGTCCACTTCTGTATCCTTCCCTTCAAAGCTCAGGACTCCTGGATTATCCTCTGTATCTGCCTTAATTGGTTCCCCTTTTCTTTGTTGAAGAGGGTCTGTGCAGTCTGTCTGCCTATTCTGCCTTCTTACTGGAACTCTTACTCTGTATTTCTTGAGAGTATTTTTACATTTTCATGGTATCCTAGGAACTCTCATACAATAATATGGAGGGTACATGACAAAGTATATGCAGTACATTAATAATGGATTTAACAGATGAATAAATATCCTAATTTCTCAATACAGATTTTATACTTATAGGTATATCTGAATACTCATTTTATATATACAAACATGATGATATACTTTTTCATTCAGTCTTGGCTGTGAATATTGTTAGGTTTGGTTTTGAAAGAGATTGATAAGACACTTATGAAAAAGTACTAGAAATAAACATTGTACATGGACTTAGGTGTAATCATGGCTTTTGTCAGAGTAGTTAAGAATTTTAGGTAAGTAATCTTAACATCAAGGAATGATGGAGATGCAGTGACTAAAGCACTCAGCACCTAATCAAAGGGTCAGTGGTTCAAACGCACCAGCACCCCTGCAGAAAAAAGATGAGGCAGTCTGCTTCCTTAAGGATTTCCAGCCTTGGAAACCCTGTGGGGAATCCACTCTATGTTACGTGCCGTCGAATCATACCTGACTCATAGTGACCCCTCCTTGGGTTTCCGAGGCAGTATCACTACGGAAGTAGGATTGCCCAACCTTCCTTCCGAGGAGTGGCTGGTGGGTGTGAACCGCCAGTCGTCTGGTTAGCAGGCAAGTGTCTTAGCCACTATGCTACCAGAGCTCCCAGTAAGTATTGGGATAATCTGAAAAATGCTTGAGTTTAGAGACTGAGAACTTTACACCATGAAAATGTATTATATTGCCTTCTATGATTTCATGCTTTTTGGTAAGGATCAAGCTGCATGTTATCAGGACACACAATATTGGCAATGAAAAGTGTTCTGGATTTTGTGTACAAAGGTTTAAATTTGATTTCTGATTCCACCTCTAGGATAAAGGCTTCTCTTAAACTTACCTCCTTCATCTGCAAAATGGGGATTATTAGATCATTCTTTCTTACTCTCAGGGCTGCATTGCATGCTACTCATGCATGTGACAATGCTTTGATGAACTCCAAAGCCTCAATACAAATGTAAGTTCTTGTTAATAGAAAACTCTTGAAATGTACATTGTCCTGGTAATGCGATTACACACCATAAAAAAACTGTAACAATATCAAGCACCCAAAGGGAGGTTTAAAAAGTTAATGATATATAAGAACAGCAAATACTTAAGTGGGAAATATCTTTTCTACTTGTTCTACGTTCTAATAAAGTTCATGTTATGTTCAAAATTCAAGGAAAGCTTTTGTCTGACCATGCTGCCATCTATGACCCTGTGTATGAGAAGACAGGAAGAAGTGACAGGTCAGAAGAGAGATATATGGTGTCAGAAATATCATTTCGATTATAAATGAAATTATTGGGAAACTTCCTTGGAGATGTTTGAATTGTTAGAACCTCAAATTGGGTAATATTTGCCCTAGAGCTAAATTCTTCACACAATATTTCATTTGCCTCCTCAGAAGCCATTCCTCTCAATTTTAGAACAATACTGCTTACTGAGATTGTGGATTTAAATGAAGGTATTTTTTTCTTTCTTTTTTATTTTTTTAGTCAATTGTGGAATCCATTCTGAAAAAGAACATAAGAAGGAAAAAATGTTTGTAGAAAGAAAACAATACTGCCTTGGTTGAAATCATTTTCTTGGCTCCTATACTCTAGGCATAAAGTACCTTAATGTATAGTGTACTTATTTTAGTTTAATATACACTGGAAACTTTACTTAAATTTGACAACTTGCTGAAATCACATCAATTCATATATCTGGAATGTTACCAGGAAACTTATGTGAATTTCTTTAGACACAAGGGAAACATTGATTGTCAGAATACCTGAAGTTTTAAAGGACAAAAGAGACTAATTTAGAAGAATTAACCAATCCTGTCCTCAAAACAGCTCTGGTGGTGTAGTGCCTAAGGCATTTGACTGCTAACCAGAAGGCTGGCGGTTCAAACCCACCAGCCACTTCTCAGAAGGAAGATTGGGCAATATACTTCCGTAGTAATACCGCCTTGGAAACCCAAGGAGGGATCCTATGAGTCTGAGTCAGAAATGACTCTGCAGCAGTGAGTGAGGGAATGATCTCAAAAAAAAGAACACATCTAAGAATGTATAAACATATACATACATACACACTCAATGGAATTATGAAATCTTCACTGTACGATATAATGGAAACAGAGTCCTGCAGAAATATTCTTTACCTTTCATACAAGCTGTGAATTCACAGTGAGCTAAATTATATTCCCTAGCCTGAAGCACCACGTGTTATTCATAGAGTAGATGTGTTAAATCACTAGAGCAATGCAACAGGAACCTAATTTCCCAAAACTTCAGGTAGTTGACAACTTCAAAAGTTTGAAAAACTTCTCTCTAATCTTGATTGTATTACTGATTTGCAATGTTTCCTAAGTCAGTGCAATAAACAAATGGAGTCAACATTCCTTTTATTAGGTATCTTGCCAGGCATGTCAGTGTAAAGAATTGTAAAGGACTGAAGCAACTAAGGAGAGTCTCAGCTGGTTTGATGAGCAGGAAGTGTCTTTTCATTTCATGCCTGTATTTTCACAGATCTAATAAAACAATAATTTATTTTCTTTGTTTTATGATGGAGAAAATCCATTAATACCATTTGTGTGTTTTGTAGTTAATGCTCCAAATTCTCATAGATGTGACAGGTGTGTGTTTTAAAAGTCACCTCCAAACATATTTCAACAAAGTTGCATACTGGCTCTATCAAATGAGTCCATTAGAATTAGCAATGAAATAAGTCAGCAACTCATACACTATTTATAGCTGAAACCAATAAATCATCCAAAATAACCTGCATTTCTAGAAATGCATCTTCTCTAGGTTCACTTGGCCTGTCCATTTCTAGCAACTGCAATGCTTATTTTATTTTCTTGTCAACATTTGCTTAAAAAAAAAACAAAGTATGTAAAATTTGTAAGCATATATATGAATCTTTAATTGGGGAAAAAAATTCATAGATGGCAGAAATTGTTTGCCCTCGAAAGCAAACCTAAATGTTGACAGTTCTAACCCACCCAGATGTATCTGAGAAGGTAAACTTTGTGATCAGCCATTGTTAACATAACAACCAAGAAAACCCTATGGAGTGGTTCTACTCTATAACACATGGTGTCACCATGAGTCAGAATCAACAGCACAGCAAGTAAGAAAATTTTTGGAAAAACATGAAGAACTTGGATTTCAAAAGAAAGCTTCTCTGAGGAGAATCTTCCCATTACTGAATCGGTATGCTTGAGAGGAAGGTGCTAATTCTCTTCCTTTTAATACACCGGGAAGGAGTATTCAATGATAGGCAGGTAGGAAAAAAAAAAAAAAAAAAGAATCAACTCCAGTTTATCTTTCCCTTCAAAAGTGTGTATTTACTGAAGCAAAGAATTCACAAATTTTCAAGTGAGAATCATCCTATTAACTTTTTAAATGAGAAATCTTCCCTGAAAGTAAGTGTTGTGACTAGATCTCCTCAACAGGACTTCTCTCCTAAGAAGTAATAATGTGCATGTATTGGCCTTGTTTTCGTGGTTGTCACTTAATAACTCACTGCAGTCAAGTTCCATCTGACTCATAGTGACCCCTCCTTGGGTTTCTGAGGCGGTATATTAAGGGAAGTAGATTGTCCAATCTTCCTTCCAAGGAGTGGCTTGTGGGTTTGAATTGCCAGGCTTCTGGTTAGCAGTCAAATGCCTTAGGCACCATGCCACCAGAACTCCTTGTCATATATATACATTAAAAAGTCAGGTCCATGCTTACAGGATTCCGACATTTTGTAAATTAGCTTTATCTAGTTAATTGACTGAGTAATCAATTTTCTGACAGGTATTCGTCATATCTTAGAATTAGCCTTACTTTGATCATTATAATTGAAATTAAGTCTTTGCTCAGATGTCATGTTTTCATCGAGGATTTCCCTGACCATCCTATTAAAATTATAAATTCTCTACTCTGTAGTTCTGGTCCCCCTTAATTGGCTCTTCTTCCTCGTCCGTAACCCTTCTCACCTTCTAAGGTGTTATATAATTTATTATTATAGCTATTATTTCTTATGTATCTCCCTTACTACAATGTAAATATATAACAAATAGTGTTTATGTGAGTTGAATAAGAACATTAAGGAAATTTTACCATGCCTAAGCAAACTAAATCAAACCAAACCAAGCCAAATAAAACAAAACAGGGAAAAATGAAAAACAGAAAACCACCCTTCCTTTTGAGTAATACTTATTCTACAAGTAGTGTTACTTGGAACTGGGATATCCAATACCCAGACTTCCAGGTAAGTGTTTGCAATAAGGTGAAGGGTTGTACAGTGGGTATTGAAGGTGGGTCTGGTGAAAGTTTTCAGATCTGACACTCTTGCAAATAGAAGAAAGGAGCCTGTGTCTGCTACACAGTGGAGGTGGTTAGCTCCTCTCATCATAGTCTTGAAACTCAGAAATGATAGGGGAAAAAAAAAAAAAAAAACAGAGCTAGAAGGAGGTTCCTTGATCACTGGTCCCATGAAATTTCAGGTATGTTTATTTATATTAGCTATACATAAAGAGAATATTTAAATGATTTTTAAGTTTAACAGTTTATCTGCCTATTGCGATATTGGAAATCACGTATATTTGTAGCATAGCTCAAAACTTGTTGATTTACTCTTTGAGAAAAAGCATAATCCATCAATCTTAGAGAGTAAGTTATTAGGATATATTAAAACATCTGGGTATTGTTATTGTTAGGTGTCATAAAATCAGTTTAGACTCATAGAGAGACACTATATACAACAGAACAAAACACAGTCCAGTCTTGTGCCCTCCTCAAAATTATTTGTTGCTGTTTCAGTCCATTGTTGCAGCCATTGTGTCAATCCATCTAATTGAGGGTATTTCTCTTTCATGCTAACTCTCAAGCATGATGTCCTCCTCTAGGGAAGACTAATCCCTCCTGATAAAATGTACAAAAGTATGAGATGAAGTTTCAACATCCTCGCCTCTAAAGAGTGTTCTTTTTATTAACTTCCAAGACAGATTTGTTTATTCTTCTGGCAGTCTGTGGTGTATTCAACATACATTGCCAACACCATAAATCAAATGCATCAATTCTTCCTTGATCTTCCTTATTTATTGTCCAGTTTTCTCATGCCTATGAGGTAATTGAAAATACCACGGTTGGGTTAGGTGCACCTTAGTTTTCAGTGATATCTTTGCCCTTTAACACTTTAAAGATGTCTTTTGCAGCAGATTGTGCAATGGAATAAAATGATTTCTTGACTGAGCTTCAAGGGTGTTTGTTGATTGTGGATCAAAAAAAAGTTAAATCCTTGACAACTTCAATCTTTTCTCTGTTTAACATATGCTACTTGTTGGTCAAGCTGTGAGGAATTTTTATTTCTTTAGTAAAGGTGCAAATACACACTGAAGGTTATTTATTGATAAATACATCAAGTCCTCTTAACTTTCAGCAGGGAAGGGTGTGTCATCGGCATAAAAATACATAAATAAATAAATAACTCACTGCCATTGAGTCGATTTTGACTCATAGCGATCCCTCCTTGGGTTTCAGAGGTAGTATCACTACAGAAGTAGATTGCCCCATCTTCCTCTTGAGGAGTGGCTGGTGCTTTTAACTATGGTGAAAGGAATCAACTCTGACACACACCTTTCCTTATTTTAAAACATGTAGTATCCCTTTGTTCCATTTGAACAACTGTATCTTGGTCTATATACAGGTTCCACATGAGCACAGTTAGTATGTTATGATCTAGGCAGTCAAATGCCTTTTCATAGTCAATAACACACAAGGAAATATCTTCCCAATATCCTTTGCTTTCAGCAAAGATTTAATCTCACATTAGCAATGTCCTTCATTCCACATCCTTTTCTGAATCTGGCTCGGATTTCTGGAAGTTCCCTGTTGATGTATGGCTGCAAGCACTTTTGAATGATCTTCAGTAATATTTTACTCGTGTGTAATATTAATGATATTGTTCCATAATCTCAAAATTCTGTTGGATGATTGCGGCTGTGTTTTCTTACCTTGAGCTGTGGCACATCAACAAATGAAGGATCTGAAAACTTAACTCCATCCACATCATTAATGTCACTCCACTTTGAGGAGGCAGCTCTTCCCCAGTTGTATTTTGAGTGCCTTCTAACCTGAGGGGCTCATCTTCTGCAACTTTATGGACAATGTTCCTCTGCTAACCATAAGGTTTTCACTGGCCAACATTTTCAGAAGTGGATCCCTAGGTTTTCTTCCTAGTCTATCTTTGTCTGGAAGTTCTGCTGAAATCTGTCCACCGTGGATGATCCTGCTGGTATTTGAAACTCTGGTTGCATGGCTTCCAGCATCACAGCAACACTCAAACCATCATAGTATGACAAACTGACAGACAGGTGATAGTTTTTGATATTAATATTAAGAAATTTAAAATAGAATGGTATTAAATCATTTAATTTCCTCCATCAAACTATGTAACAATTATAAGAATCAGATTAGGTCTCTAGTAATACAAACTCCTTGCTGTGTATTGGATGCCAAATCATAATGACCTTATATCACAGAGTTGAAATTCCCCATAGAGTTTCTAAGGTGTAATCTTTACAGAAGCATGCTGTCACATATTTCTCATGGGGAGCTGCTGGTCAGTTTGAAAGTCTGACCTGTCTATTATTAAGCAAGCTTTTAAACACTGAGCCACAAGTGCTAAGTATTTCTTTTTAAAATGAGGGTCTCATGAAATTTGCTTTACAATTATAGTGTGCTAATAAATATTTATCTGGGGGTCCTCAGAATATATATTGCCAAAAGTATAATGTTGTGGTTGTGAGCTGCTATGGAGTTGATTCTGACTCATGGAAACACCATGTGTGCAGAGTAAAACTGCTTTATAGGGTGTTCAAGGTTGTGACCTTTTGGCAGCAGATGCCTGCCTTGTCTGGGTGTATTCAAATTGCTCATCTTTCTTGTAGTAGTTGAACATGTAACAGTTTGTACTACCCAGAGAGTCCAACAAATATGATAAAGAATAATAAATTAGTAAAAATGGCCTATGATAATCCCTATCAATTTGTTGTACTATGGTGGCTTATGTGTTGCTGTGAGGCTAAAGCTATGCCACTGATATTTCAAATACTAACAGTATCATCCATGGTGGACAGGTTTCAGTGGGGTTTCTAGATTAAGACAGACTGGAAAGGATGAGGCCATCCACTTCTGAAAAATACTGGCTCCTGAAAACCTTATGAATAGTAGTGAAATACTATCTGATATATTACAGGAATATTTTATGAAGAGCAATGAAACATTATCTGATATAGTACTGGAGAAAGAACCCCTTAGGTTGGAAGGCACTCAAACTACAACTGGGGAAGAGCTGCCTCCTCAAAGTATAGTTGACTGTAATGACATAAATGGAGTAAAGATTTTGGAACCTGAATTTGCTGATGTGGCATGACTCAAAATGAGAAGAAACAGCTACGGACATTCACTAATAATAAGAAAATGGAATGTATGAACTATGAATCTAGGAAAATTGGAAGTTGTCAAAAATGAAATGGATCAATCATGGCAGAATAGAAGGGCAGTTATGCACAGGAAGACAGCTCAGGGGGACAGGAGTGCATGGGCGGGAAGAACACAGGGAAGAGGTAACTCTGGGGAGGAAGTGGGAGGGGAGCTGTTGCATTGTGGGAAATTGGAGTCAATATCATGAGACAGTTTATGTGAGATGCTGTATGGAAAGTGAACTTGCTCTGTGAACTTTAACCCAAATCACAATAAAAATTAAAAAAAAAAAAAAAAGAAAAGAAATGGAAAGCATAAATGTTGATGTTCTAGGCATTAGTGTGCTGAAATGGACTGATATTGGCCATTTTGAATCAGAAAATCATGTGGTCTGCTATGCCAGGAATGACAAATAGAAAAGGAATGGCATCATGTTCATAGTCAAAAAGTTCAAATTCTATCTTGAAGTACAAGATTGTCAATAATAGGATAATGTCAATATCTCTGCAAGGAAGACTAGTTAATATGGCTATTATTCAAATTTACATATCAGCTACCAAAGTGAAAGATGAAGAAATTAAAGATTTTTACCACATTCTGCAGGTTGTGGAACAGACCATCAATTTTTCATATGCAAGTTCAAGTTGAAGGTGAAGAAAATTGAAACAAATCCATGACACCCAAAACATGACCTTGAGTATATCCCACCTGAATTTAGAAACCATCTGAAGAATAGATTTGACATATTAAACACCAGTGACCAAGGACTGGATGAGTTGTGGATTGACATTAAGTTGTGGATCTTCATATTACACATGAAGAAAGAAAAAAGTCCTTAAAAAGAAAAGAAAGGAAAAACAAAATGGATGTCAGAAGAGACTCTGAAACTTGCTCTTGAAAAGTAGCTAAAGTAAAAGGAAGAAATTTTGAAATTAAAGAGCTGAACAGAAGATTTCAAAGGGTGGCTCAAGAACACAAAGTATTATAATAAAATGTGCAAAGACCTGGAATTAGAAAGAGAAGACGTCTGAAAAGGGAAGACATGCTCAGCATTTCTCAAGCTGAAAGAACTGAAGAAAAATAGTCAAGCCTCAAGTTTCAGTATTGAAAGATTTTATGAGCAAAATATTAAATGATACAGGAAGCATCAAAAGAGGATGGAAGGAATACACAGAATCACTCTACCCAAAAGGACTGGTTGATATTCAACCACTTGAGGAGGTAGCATATGATCAAGAACCATTGGTACTGAAGGAAGACGTCCAAACTGCACTGAAGAAATTGGCAAAGAAAAAAATGCTTCAGGAATTGATGGAATGACCATTGAGGTGTTTCAACAAACAGATCCACCTCTGGCTGCACATACCAGTTTATGTCAGGAAATTTGGAAGATAGCTACCTACCTGGCCAATTGACTGGAAGAGTTCAATACTTGTGCCCATTCTGAAGAAAGGTAATCCAACAGATTATGGAAATTATTCAACAATATCATTAACATCAAATGCAAGTAAAATTTTGTTTAAGATAATTCAAAGAGGATGTGGAATGAGAGATATCATTGCTGATGTCAGATGGATCTTAGCTGAAAGCAAAGGATACCAGAAAAATGTTTACATGTGTTTTATTGACTATACAAAGGCATTCAATTGTGTAGACCATAACAAATTAGGAATAACATTGAGAAGAATGGGAATTCCAGAATAGTTAATTTTTCTTATGTGCAACCTACACATAGACCAAGAAGAAGTCATTCAAACAGAACAAGGGAATACTGCATGGCTGAAAATCAGTAAGGGCCAGAACAGAATCAGTGCAGGAAATCCTGAATAGAGTGGGAGAACAATGTGGAACAAAACTCAAAATCATTAAAAAAAAAAGACCAGTTTTGCTGGTCTGATAGAGCCTGGTGAGACCCCTGAGACTATGGCCCCTAGCCACCTTTCAGATCTGGAATTGAACTCACTCCTGTGGCTTCCAGTCAAACAATAGACAGGTATGGGGTGAACATTTACATCAGGTAGATACACTCCTTGGAGAGATCAATCATGGGAGAACAGAAGGGCAGTGTATGCACAGGGAGAATGCTGGAGAGGGGGAATACATGGGAGGGAAGGACACAGGGAAGAGGTAACTATGGAGAGGAAGTGGAAGAGAGCTGTTACATTGTGGGGAATTGCAGTCAATATCATGAGACAAAATGTATATGAACTACTACATGGAAAAGGAATTTTCTCTGTAAACTTTCACCCAAATAACAACTGGAAAAAAAAGAAAAACAGTAAGGGCATGCAGCAAGGTTGTGTTCTTTCACCACACTAATCCAATCTGTATGCTGAGCAAACAATCTAAGAGGCTGGACTATATGAAGAAGAACATGGCATTAGAACAAAACTCATTAACAATCTGTGATATGCAGATGACACAGCCTTGCTTGCTGACAGTGAAGAGGACTTGAAGCACTTATTGATGAAGATAAAAAATTATAGTCTTCAATATGGAATATACCTCAACATATAGGAAACAAAAATTCTCATAACTTTCCCAATAAGCAATATTGTAATAAATGGAGAAAAGGTTGTAATTTTACTTGGATCCACAATCAACCTGTATGGAAGAACTCACTGCCATCGAGTCGGATGTGACTCATAGTAACCCCTTCTTGGGTTTCCAAGGCAGTAGATTGTGGAAGCAGCAGTCAAGAAATCAGACATTGCATTGCACTGGGCAAATCTGCAAAAAACCTCTTTAAAGTGCTGAAGAGCAAAGATGTCACTTTGAAGACCAAGGTGCACCTAATAAAAACCATAGCATTTTCAATGCCCTCTTATATACGTGAAAGCTGGGCAATGAACAAAGAAGACAAAAGAATACTTAATGCATTTGAATTGTAGTGTTGATGAAGAATACTGAAAATATCACACACTGCCAGAAGAACAGACAAATTTTTCCTCAAAGAAGGGCAGCTGGAATGCACCATGAAAGGGAGAATGGCCACACTTTGTGTCCCCTATATTGGTCTTGTTGTCAGAAGGGACCATTCCCTGCATAAGGATATAATGCTTTGTAAACTAAAGGATCAGAGAAAAAGGGGAAACCCTCAATGAGATGGTTTGACACAGTGGCTATAATGATGGACTCAAGTATATACAGCAAGGACTGTGAAGGTGGTACAGGACCAGGCAGTGTTTCATTTTGTTGTATGTACATCAGGCTGCTATGAGTTGGAATCAACTTGACAGCACATAAAGAGAATAATGACAACCAGAATAAAAATTAAAATAAAAAATAAAAATCTATACAAAACAGATAAATATATTTTCGAGCATCATACAATTAAATAGGTGCACTTATAAATTTTGCATTTAAAAAATGAATGATATTACATTTTAATTTAATGGAATTATCTTCTTCTTATGGGATATTTAGTTCCCTTTTGGAAGATTATGGGTAGATGTCATGGACACACACTAGTTGCATATGGTGCAAGTTTTAGTAGGAAGGGTTGGTGTCTATCTTAGGTTTCTAGTGATACTATAACTGAAATACCACAAGAGGATACTTTTTCTTTGGATTTATATATTTATCTTTGCTTCTTTTTTTATTTAATTTTTGTGGTGATTTGGGTGAAAGTTTACAGAGCAAATTCATTTTCCATAGAGCAGTTCACATAAATTTTGTCTCATGACATAGAAAATTTCCCACATTGCAACAGCTCTCTTCCCACTTCCTCCCATAGTTACCCTGTGTCCTTCCCTCCCATGTACTCCTGCACCCCAAGCTGTCTACCTGTGCATGCAGCCTTTCTATTCTCCCATGACTGATCTCTGCAAGGAGTGTATCTACCTAATATAAATGTTCAGCTCGCATGTCTGTCTTTTGTTTGGCTGGAAGATACAGGAGTGGGTTCAATTCAAGACATGAAGGGCAGCTATGAGCCATAGTCTCAGGGGTTCCACCAGGCTCTATCTGACCAGCAAACCTGATCTAAAAGGATGGTTTTAACAAATAGAAATTTATCCTCTCACATTTTAAGAAGCTAGAATTCCAAATTTAGGGCACCAGCTCTAGGGAAAGGATTTCTTTCTCTATGGACCTGGGAGAAGGTCCTTGTTTCTTTTCAATATCTGTGGTCCCAGTATTTCTTTGATACATCTGTGTGTCTTGATATCAATCTTCCCCTGGGTTTACGAAGTTCTCAGAGCAGGGACTCCAGGTCCAAAACACACACTTCACTTCCGGCTCTTCTTTCTTGGTGATACTGAGGTTCCCCTCTCTTTAGTCTCTTGTAAGATAAAAGATGATGCAGGCTATACCCCAGGGAAACTCCCCTTGTGACTTGATTAAGGATATTGCAATGCACCCTAAACCTTGCTTCATTACCATGACAAACATAAATTAATCCTTTTCAACATAACCTAATTCTGCCTCATCACAGACAGAGATTAGGATTTTCAACACTTTACACAATTCCTTCAGATCATAAATGGAGGACAACCACACAGTACTGGGAATCACAGCCTAAGATGACACAATTCAGTCCACTGCAAGGCCTTAATTTCCTAGTGCTACCATGATAGAAAAAAATACCACAGTTGGTTTTGAACAACAGAAATTCTGAGGCTGTTGTTGTTGTTAGGTGCCGTCAAGTTGTCTCTGATTCATAGCAGCCCTGTGCACAGCAGAATGAAACACTGCCCAGTCCTGTGCCAGCTCTATGATCCCTGCTATACCTGAGCCCATTGTTGTAACCACTGTATCAATCTATCTTGTTGAGGGCATTTTCCTCTTTCGTTGACCCTCCACTTTACCAAGCATGATATCCTTCTCTAGGGAATGGTCTCTTCTTACAACATGACTAAAATAGATGAGACAAAGTCTGGCCATTCTCACTTCCAAGGAGAATTCCAGCTGCACTTCTTCTGGGACAGATTTGTTAGTTCTTTTTGCAGTCCATGGTATTTTCAGCATTCTTCACCAGCACCACAACTCAAAAGCATCAACTCTTCTTAGGTCTTCCTTATTCATTGTTGAGCTCTCACATGCATATGAGGTGATTGAAAATATGATAGCTAGTGTCAGGCACACCTTTGTCCACAAGGAGACATCTTTGCTCTTCGGGACTTGGAAGAGGTCTTTTGCAGCAGATTTGCCCAGTTCTGTACATTGTCTGATATCTTGACTGCTGCTTCCATTGGCTTTGATTATAGAACCAAGTCATATGAAGTCCTTGACAACTTCAATCCTTTTTCCATTTATTGTGATGCTGCTTATTGTCCAGTTGTGAGGATTTTTGTTTCCTTTATATTGAGGTGTAATACATACTGCAGACTGTAGTCTTCAATCTTCATCAGTAGGTGTTTCAAATCATCCTCACTCTCAGCAAGCAAAGTTATGTTGTCAGCATATTGCAAGTTGTCAATGATTCTTCCTCTAGTCCTGATGCCACATTCTTCTTCATATAGTCCAGCTTCTTGGATTATTTTCTCAATGTAGAGAGTGAATAAGCATGGTGAAAGGACACAACATTGATGCATTTCCTTTTTGATTTTAAACCATGTGGTGTCCCCTTATTCTTTTAAGAAAGACAGTCTCCTGGTCTATGCACAGGTTCCTCATGAGTACAATTAAGTGTTCTGGAATTCCCATTCTTCAATATTATCCAAAATTGTTATGATCCACACAATTGAATGTTTTTGCATAGTCGATAAAACACAAGTAAACATCTTTCTGATATTCTTTGCTTTCAGCCAACATCCATCTGACATTAGCAATGATATCCTTCATTCTATGTCCTCTTCTGAATCCAGCTTGCATCTGTGGAAGTTCTCTGTCAATATGCTGCTGCAACTGATTTTGAATTACCTTCAGTAAGATTTTACTTGCATGCAATATAAATGATATTCTTCAATATTTTCCACATTCTGTGGGATTACGTTTCTTTGGAATGGGTACAAATATGGATCTCTTCCAGTCAATTGGCCAGGTAGCTAGCTGTCCTCCAAACCTCCTGGCATAACAGAGTGAGTGCTTCCAGGGGGGCATCTGTACATTGAAACATGTCAATGTAATGGGTGTTCCCTCAGTTCCTGGAGACTTGTTTTTCACCAATTCCTTCAGTGCAGCTTCGACTTCTTCCTTCAATACCTTTGGTTCTTGAACATATGCCACCTCCTGAAATGGATGAACATTGACAAATTATTTTTGGTACAGTGACACTGTGTATCCTTCCATCTTCTTTTGATGTTTCCTATATCATTCCATAGGAGCTCTGGTAGCATAGTGGCTAAAGCACTTGACTGCTAACCAGAAGGCTGGCGGTTCAAACCCACCAGCCACTCCTCGGAAGGAAGGTTGGGCAATCCTACTTCGTAGTGATACTGCCTCGGAAACCCAAGGAGGGGTCGCTATGAGTTGGGGCTGACTTGACGGCACACAACAACAACATATCATTCCATATTTTTCCCATAGAATCTTTCAATATTGTAACTTGAAGCTTAAATTTTTTCTTCAGTTCTTTCAGCTTGAGAAATCCTGACTGTGTTCTTCCCTTTTGTTCTTCTAACTCTATGTCTTTGCATGTTTCATTATAATAATTGGCTTTGTCTTCTCAAGCTGCTCTTTGAAATCTGTTCAGCAATTTTTTGCTTGTGATTTCTTCCATTTGCTTTAGCCACTCTTCAATTAACGGCAAATTTCAGAGTCTCTTTTGACATTCATTTTGGTCTTTTCTTCCTTTGCTGTCTTTTTAATGACCTTTTGTTTTCTTCATGGATGATGTTCTTGATGCCATCGCACAATTCTTCTGGTTGTTGGTCATTGGTGTTCAATGCATCAAATCTATTTTAGATGGTCTCTAAATTCAATAGGGATGTATTACAGTTAATATTTTGACTTTCGTGTGTGTGTTTTAATTGTCTTCAACTTCAAGTTGAAGTTGCATATGAGCAGTTGATGATCTGTTCCACAAACTGCTCCTGGCCTTGTTTTGGCTGAAGATATTGAGTTTTTCCATTGCCTCTTGCCACGGATGTAGTCAGGCTAATTCCTCTGTACTCCATCTGGTGAAGTCCCCTTTTACAGCTGTCATTTGTGTTGTTGAAAAAGCATATTTGCAATGAATGAGTCATTGGTCTTGCAAAATTCTCTCATGTGATCTCCAGCACTATTTCTATCACCAAGGCCAAGTTTTCTAACTATGGGTGATTCTTCTTTGTTTCCAACTTTTGCATTCCAATCACAGTAATAATCAGCACACTTTGATTGCATGTTCAGTCAATTTCAGACTGCAGAAGTTGGTAAAAATCTTCAATTTTCTCATCTTTGGCTTTGGTGGTTGGTGCATAAATTTGAATAATAATAGCATTAACTGGTCTTCCTTGTAGACCTATGGATATTTTCCTATCATTGACAGGATAGTATTTCAGGACAGATCTTGAAACATTATTTGTGATGAATGCCACACTATTCCTCTTCAATTTGTCATTCCTGGCATAATAGATCATTTGATTTTCTGATTCCAAATGGCCAAAACTGGTCAATTTCAGCTCACTGATGCCTAGCATATCAATCTTTATGCATTGCATTGCATTTTTGACAACTTCCAATTTTTCAGATTCATACTTCATACATTCCATGTTCTGATTGTTAATGGATGCTTGCAGCTATTTCTTCTCATTTTGAATTGTGCCACATCAGCAAATGGAGGTCCCCAAAGCTTTACTTTATCCATATTATTAAGGTCAGTTTTACTCTGATGGAGCAGCTCTTTCCCAGTCATATCTTGAGTGCCTTCTGATCTGAGGGGCTCATCTTCTGGCATTGTATCGGATAATGTTTCAGAGCTATTCCTAAAGTTGTCTAGCAATATAACAGACAGTGTTTCTCTGCTATTAATAAAGTTTTTACTGGCCAAATTTTTGAGAAGTGGATGGCCTCTTCCTTCTGCAGAGTCTGTCTCAGTCTGGAAGCTCTACTGAAACCTGTCCACCAAAAGTAACACTGCTGATGTTTGAAACCCCAATTGCACAGCCTTCAGCCCACAGCAACATGCAAGCCACCACAATACAACAAACTGACAGACAAGTTCATCTATCTTAGCTTCCTGCCTAGGGGTTCTCCCTCTTACACGTTGAGGCTGCAGGCCAGCTTCTGCTTCTTCCCTGGCTTCTCTCTCCCTCTTACCTACTCCAGCCATTGGCCCTGCCTGCTGCTTCTTGAGGATAGAAGTTCAAAGTCTGGGTATTACCAGGTCTAAGTTTCCTTTCTGTAAGTTCTCTTGGAAGATCTTTACCTCTTTCAGCTTCTGTCTAGTTTAGTTGCCATGGAGTGAATTTAAACTCATGGTGACTACATGTGTGTCAGAATAGAGTTTGCTCCATAGAGTTTTCAATGGCTGATTTTTTTTTTAAATTAGATTGGCAGGTTTTCTTCTGAATTGCCTCTGGTTTGACTTGAACTGCCAAACTTTCATTTAGGAGCCTTGCACAGTCACTATTGGCACCACTCAGGAATTCCTCAGCCTCTGTAATCCTGGGTATTTCTTGGTGTTCCATGACTGCTTGTAGATATATCTTTGCATTGCATCTCTCTTCCACATTTGTACATATCTGTGTCTGTATGTCTGCACTCCATTGTATAAGACAACACTCAGAAAAGATTGGCTTTTGAACCCAGCCTACTCTGATACAAGCTCATGCACATAACAAAAACTCTATTTCCAAACAGGATCATATTTGTAGTTACAGGGGTTAGGATTTACACATATATATTTGATGGACACAATTCAATCCCTAACCTAAATTTTGCTGAATATACTTACATCTGTTTGGAAGCAGCTTGGAAAGTATTCTGTGCAGTGTCAGTCTGCATGAACACATATTTTTATACTAATGTCCTCTATAATTATGAATGATTGACTATGTGTTCAATTCATCTGTGGGAAGATGATACAGTGGGTCCATTGCTACCTTACTAACTTTATTTTCTGTATCATAAATTGCTTTCAGACACTGGGTATGGGAAAAAATCATCAGAGCTAATGTTTACAGGATTGAAAATTGAAGTAAAAATATCCTTAGGAAAATGAGCCTACTATCTTTAATATATAGTGAGTAGAAGAGCATGGGTGAAGAGAAAAGTTTATATAGAAAAAGGGGAAAGCTCATATGCATCATGAGAAAGCAGAATTTTAACAAGTCTAAAAAGTTTTATTTAACAACTTGAGTTTAAATGCAACCCACTTCATTCCACAGTAAGATGGAATGATGTTTAAAATGTAAAACGTAGATCATTCCTGACATATTTGGGCCAGGTGTGAAATTAGAGTATTTATACTCTCAGGGACTCTTCCCAATTGTTAAAAAGTCACCTGACCTTCTGGTGTAATAAGGAGCTCCTCTCCTTTTAATTTGCCTGGTACAGCTTAAGTAAGCAGTTTACGATTTTCTTTTCTGGAATTTAATGAAGATTTATTCATTTTACCTACCTCCTAATTTGCTCCCCTATGACAAAAAAAAAAAGGATCTGACTTTGACATGGAGAAAAAGAACCACCCACGTGACAGAGGCAGCTGCAAGTATCATTTCTGCACTGACAACTTGAGACTAGTCATTACAGTTCAACAAGGTTGAGAGTATTTAGCAAGAGAGAAATTTCCCTAGTTTGTTTTTTTTTAAATTAAAATAATAGGCAATTCAAAGGAAAAATGCAGTCTATCATTTCTATAAGAGAATAAAATCATTCAGCCTAAGGAAAAGCTATTATTAACTACTGTGGAATTGGCCCCCAATTCACGGTGATCCCATGCACAATGGAATGAAAGACTGCCCAGTTCCGTGCTATCTGTTGATCGGTTGTAGATTGGATGGTTGTGATCCACTGGGTTCTTATTGGCTGACTTTTGGAAATATCATCAGGCCTTCCTTCCTATTTTGTCTTGGTCTGCAACCTCTGCTAAAACCTGTGCAGCAACAGGGCAATGTGCGAGCCTCCAGGAACAGAGAGGTGGTAGCTCCACATGAGGTGGATTGACTGAGAATAGAACTTGAGTTTCCTGCATGGACTGTGAGAATTCTACCAGTAAAGAACCAATGCCCCCAAGGAGAAATAATAACTTCATAATTTCTATTTTTTACATAACTGGGAATACATCCAGTAGGATCATTTAACATCAAGATGTTTCTTCATGTAACTTATATTTGGTTACTTTTTGTGTCAAAAATGAAGGCTAACTCTGTTTTTGTGCAAATTGAAGACATATCTCTATATTGCTTAAGTGCTTCTATAAACACAACAAACTTACTGCTATCAAGTTGATTCCAACTTATAGCTGCTATAGGTTGGAATTTTGTTCAAAATTTGTCCATTTTCTCTAGGCTACGGATAAGTGGTGAACAAATTACTAGGAGTTGTTGTTGTTGCTGTTGTTGTTGTTATGTGCCGTCGAGTCGGCCCCGACTCATAGCAACCCCTCCTTGGGTTTCCGAGGCAGTATCACTATGGAAGTAGGATTGCCCAACCTTCCTTCCGAGGAGTGGCTGGTGGGAGTAGGAGTAGGATTCTGGAATTTTTTTTTCTTTTTGAATGCATATTTTAAAGAAAGTTTTGCTTAAGATGGTCTGGCAGGCTAGCTAGCACTCAGTGACTATAGAAGGAACATCCTGAGTGGAGAATCACTGTTCTGGGCATGGATGGCAATCGCACTTTAGGTAAGAGAAAGATTCTTGGCTCAAAGAGCTTAACTTAATATCTATTTTTACAACCAAAGTCCCAAATCATTTTCAGACATATTTGGGGACAAAATCATTGTATGTATAAAACACTGTCACATGTTTTCTATAAGATAATGCTTATTTTTCTCCTTCAGTTTTTTGAGTATAAAAAAATGAGAACACATAAAATTGTTACTACCTTTTTAATGAGAAAACTAATCTGCACAAGGTTCCCTATGTTCATAATCAATAAATTAAATCCCCCTTGGAGCCCTCATGGTGCAGTGGTTAAAGTGCTCATCTGCGAACTGAAAGTTTGACAGTTTGAACCCACCAGTGGCTCTGTGGGAGAAAGATGTGACAGACCACTTCTGTAAATATTTACTCCCTCAGAAATCCTATTGGGAAGTTCTATTTTGCACTATAGCATTGATATTAATTGAAATCAACTTGACGGCCATGAGTATTTTTGTTTATTTTTCTACCACATAAGGAGAGCTCTCTTAATCTGTCAAGAGAATAGCTATTTCCAAAGCAACTGAAGAAATTTTGACCAAATACAATCTAACCCCAGATGAATCATCTCCTTAGGAGGAAGTAGGAGGAAAGGTTGGGAAATCTACTTCCATAGAAATACCACTTCGGAAACCCAAGGTGGAGTCACTATGAGTCAAATCAACTTGACAGCAGTGAGATTATTATTTTATTTTAAAGTAGTGAAAAACAAAGAAATGCTTATTTATTTATTTTTATTTTTTACATGAGAGAGTAGTAAAATTTTTTTTATTTTTTAAATATCAATTGAGGATATGCCTATATTTTGCTCGTTCTTTTTGGTGAGTAGAGAGAATGCTGGCAGCTGAAGGGAAGCTGGTGTTTGATGGGGTGATGGGAGTTTCCTTTACTCTCCACTAAGTCTGCTCCATTACAACCAGCAAGTCCATGAAGTGGACAAAAGTGTTTAGATCAAAATATTTCTTAAAAGCTAAAGAAAATGTTTAACAAAGTTATTTTGAGCCTTTTGGTAATGAGTTAACACAGAAAGTGTGTATTATACCCACCCACTGCCATCAAGTCAATTCAGACTCATAGCGACCCCTATTGAGTTTCCAAGGCAGTAAATCTTTATCTCATTTTTCCTTCCTCAGAGCAGCTGGTGGGTTTGAACTGTCAACCTCCTGGTTAGCAATCAGATGCCTTAGGCACTGTGCCACCAAAGCTCCTTACGTGCATAAAATAGTTTCTGGCAGTTAGAAATGGTTACAAAAATGGTGACTTTTGTTGTTACCCACTTGTCTTAGACTGGGTTCTCTAGGGAAGCAACACATATATTTATCTGTATCTATATCAATATCTGTATCATTTATATATCTATATCTACCTATCTATGTGTGCATGTATCTATCTATCTGTAGGAAGAGAAAGAGAAATTTATCTCAACTAAATGGCACAAGTAGTTGTAGAAGTTGGCAAGTCTCAAGTCAATGGGTTAAAGGTCAAGCTGGAGACTTCTCCTGACTCGTTGACTTGAGACTTGCCAGGGGGTTGATGGGTCAAACCCACCAGCCACTCCTCAGAAGGAAGACTGGGTAATCTACTTCAGTAGAAATACCATCTCAGAAATCCAAGGAGAGGTCACTATGAACTAAATTGACTTGACAGCAGTGAGTTTTTTTTTTGTTTGTTTTTTGGTTTTGCCATATATACTGGAAGTGTGCCACATCCTGAAGGAAACTTCCTTTCAATTGATTAACTGCTCAATAGCAGGTCTTATCATGGAGGTGATTACATTATATCAGATCTCATCACAGGGTAACTCTTTCATACCTGCTAAACCATTTATAATAATGCCCCGACCAAGCTGACACACAACTTTAACTATCACACCACTATTCCCATGTTACCCACTATTCCCATGGTGGAAACTGTATCATGAAACACACACATAACAATCTGTATCATTACAAATCTAAAGTCAGTAGAATAACCCAGTGGCCACTGGGACTGAAAGTGCCTATGGGAAAAAATTGTTTACTTTCAAACAAATCTAAAAGAGGTAAATGTATACTAAAAGGAAGGACTGGCATTAATATTTAAAAGGCTCCAACCATGAATTATAGTGTTGGCTAAGAATATTGAATATATCATGGACTCCCAGAAGAACAAACAATTCTTACTTGGAAGAAGTACAGCCAGAATTCTCCTTCAAAACAAGGATGACACGATTTCATTTCATGTATTTTGGTTATGTTATCTAGAAAGATCATTTCCTGGAGAAGAACATATTCTTGGAAAAGTAAAGGGACAACAAAAAATAGGAAGATCCTTAATGTGATGGATTGACACAGTGACCACAACAAAGGGCTGAAACATAGCAATGTTTGTGAGGATTGTGCAGGACTGGACAGTGTTTTGTTCTGTTGTACATAAGGTCTCTATGAGTCAGAACCTCTATGACTCAGTGACATACAACACTACTACCAACAACACCATGAGTCAGTGACAGTGCTGGATCTTCTAAACTCATTTGATAGGGAATTGAAAAGAAAATATCCTCCAAAATGTCTTCTAAGGCTATGTATGTGCAGTAATAGAAAATGTGGCTAGAATCCCAAAAACTGAAGGTAGACAGCCTCAGTCCAAAATCTTACACCCACTTTCTAACTAAGTGACCATGGGTAAGTTACTTAAACCCTGTATGCCCTGGTTTGCTCATGCATGTAATGGCTTCTAGGGAAATTAACTAGGACAATGAATGCAAACACCTGCAATAGTGCCAAGAATATGCTGTTGTTGTTAGGTACTATTGAGTGGGCTCCGACTCATTGCAACCCTGTGTATGACAGAATGAAACACTTCCCAGTGCTATGCTATCCTCACAATCCATTCTACACTTTAGCCCACAGTTGCAGTCACTTCGTGAATCCGTTTTTGGGAGAGACATTTCCTTTCATGCTGACTCTCCATCTTACCAACCATGGTATCCTTCTCTAGGGAATGGTCCCTTCTGACAACAATACCAAAGTAGGTGATACAAAGTCTGGCCATTATTGCTTCCAAGGAGGATTCTGGATGCATTTCTTCTAAGACAGATGTATTCATTCTTCTGGAAGTCTACAGTATTTTTAATATTTTTCACCAACATCATGATTCAAAGGCATCAACTCTTCTATGGTCTTCCTTGTTCATTGTCCAGCTTTCCATGCATATGAGGCAATTGAAAATATCATGGCTTGGGTTAGGCACACCTTAGTCTTCAAAGTGATATCTTTGCTCTTCAACTTATTAATGACGTCTTTTGCAGTAGATCTGCCCAGTGCAATATAATGTCTGATTTCTTGATAGCTGCTTCCATGGGTGTTGAATGTGGATCCAAGTAAAATGAAATCTTTGCTCCATTTATTGTGCTACTTATTGGTTCAGTTGTGAAGATTTTTGTTTTCTTTATGTTGGAGGTAATCCATACTGAATTTGATCTTCACCAAGTCATTTTTCACTTTCAGCAAGCAAGGTTGTGTCATCTACATATCGTAGGTTGTTAATAGTTCTTTCTCCAATCCTGTGTTCTTCCTCATATAGTCCAGCTTCTAGGATTATTTGCTCATTACACAGATTGCATGAGTAAGGCAAAAGTATAAAACCCTGATGCAAACCCTTCTTGATATTAAAGGATGTCATATTCTCTTGTTCTATTCAAACCACATCCTCCTTTTCTATGTACAGGTTCTTCAGAAGCATAATTAAGTGTTTGGGAATTCCTATTTTTTGTAATGTCATCCACAATTTTTTATGATCCTCACAGTCAATAAAACATAGGTAAACATTTTTCTTGTATTCTTTGCTTTCAGCCAAGATCCATCTGACATCAGCAATGTTTTCCTCCTTCCACATCTTCTTCTGAATCCAGCTTGCATTTCTGGAAATTCCCTGTCAATATACTGCTACAACCATTTTTGAATTATCTTCAACAAAATTTTACTTGTGTGTGATATTAATCATATTGTTCAATAATTCCCATTCTGTTAGATCACCTTTCTTTGGAATGGGAACAAATATGGATTCTTCCAGTCATTTGACCAGGTAGCTGTCTTCCTAATTACTTGGCATAGTTGAGTAAGTGCCTCAAGTGCTGCATCCTTTTGTTGAAATATCTCAGTGGATAGTCTATCATTTCCTGGAGCCTTGTTCTTTTGCCAGTTCCTTCTGTGCAGCTTGAACTTCTTCCTTCCATACTATTGGTTTTTGATCATATTCCACCTCCTGAATAGTTTAACATCAACCTTTTTTTTTTTTTTTTTTGGTACAGTGGCTCTTTTCATCTTCTTTAGATGCTTCTTGCATAATTCAATATTTTGCCCATAGAATCTTACAATATTACAACTCACAGCTTGAATTTTTTCTTCCGTTCTTTCAACTTAAGAAATGCTGAGTGTGTTTTCCCCTTTTGGTTTTCTAACTCCAGGTCTTTGCACATTTCATAATAATCTACTTTGTCTTCTCAAGCTGCTCAATGAAATATGTTCAGTTATTTTATATAGTCATTTCTTCCATTTGCTTTAACTAACCTCCTTTCAAGAGCAAGTTTCAGTCTCTCTTGACATCATTTTGGTCTTTTCTTCATTTCCTGTATTTTCAGTGACCTTTTGCTTTCTTCATGTATGATATTCTTAATGTCATCCCACAAGTCGTCTGGTTTTCAATCATTGGTTTTCAATGTTTCAAATCTATTCTTCAGATGGTCATTAAATTCAGTTGGGATATAATCAAAGTCATATTTTGGCTTTTGTGGACCTGTTTTAATTTACTTCAGCTTTAACTTGAACTTGCATATGAGCAATTGATGGTCTGTTCCCCAGTCAGCTCCTAGCTTTGTTTTGGTTGAAGATATTGAGCTTCTCCATCACCGCTTTCCACAGATGTAGTCAATCTGATTCCTGTGTATTCCACCTGGTGAGGTCCATGTGCATAGCTGCCAGTTATGTTGCTGAAAAAGGTATTTGCAGTGAATTAGTTGTTGGTCTTGCAAAATTCTATCATGTGATCTCCAGCCTAATTTCTAGCACCAAGACCATATTTTCCAACTACTGATGATTCTTCTTTGTTTCCAACATTTGTATTAAAATCACCAGTAATTATCAATATATCTTAATTACATGTTTGGTCAATTTCTTCATCTTTGGCTTTAGTTATTGGTATGTAAATATTTATAATATAGTAGTATTAACTGGTCTTCCTTATAGGCATGTGGATATCACTGACAGCATTGTATTTCAGGATAGAAGTCATACTATGGTGGCTTGTGTGTTGCTGTGTGGCTGAAGGCTGTGCCAGTGGCATTTCAAATATCTGCTGGGCCACCAATGGTGGACAGGTTTCAGCTGAGCTTTCTGACTAACTCAGACTGAGAGGAATGATGGGGTCATCCAGTTTTGAAAAACTTGGCTAGTGATAACCTTATGAATAACAGTGAAACACTGATGTATTTCACACTCATACAAGTTAATATATGCACATGCACATTTACTCACACACAGGTATAATTATCAAACTCTGTTCTGTGAAGCCAAATGTCTTGCCTAGTTCATCTTGGCATACCAGGGGTGATATGTGTTCAAGAAATCAGTATTTTGATTCCTAATCCAATGCTGTTTCCACTAACAATTGTGCCTTAAGACTTAGTTGACTGATTGACAACTTCATTAACATAGATAGTCAATCTAGATATGGTTCACCTAATTATATGGTACATCAGGAGACTTGATTTCAGCCTTAATGTTGTCGCAATATTATTTAAACATGGGAAAATATCCTTTTCTGTAAGATGAAAATGTAGCAAGAGAAAATACTCTGGTGAGTTTATAAAGGGCTTATGTCACAGAACTTGTCAGATCAATGAAGCCCACAGACTTCTAGATTTTGAGATAAGATTGAATAATGGTATGTTTCTTTTTGTAGTTTTACCTGGTAGCTTATTTTGAACTATTCACATTCTGTTTAAAGTGCATTTACTTCAAATGGGAATTAATTTGTTAGATTCAGCCTAAATATAATTAAACAATTCCGTAATTATATTATCAAAGCAGTATGATGTAAAATTTCAGTCAAATATTACTTATTTAATAGTTAAAATAAATGTTTAAATGAATATTTATTGAGCCATTGTTTTTAAAAAGTATTTTCTAGGCATTAAGGCAAAGCAAGGAATAAGGTGGACATTTTTACTATTCTGTGAAACTTCCATTTTAGTTAGAGTGATAGAGAATAGAAAGAAGACAAGTAAGTTTAGATTGTCGTAAGTGCTAAGAAGAAAAATGAAGTAGAATCAAGGAATAGAAACTGAAGGTTAGTGGTGAGTGAAAGAGGGTAGAAAGTGAATGGATAGACTAGAGTCAGTCTCTTTGAGGAGATAATATTGGAGTAGAGATCTTGAAAGTTGTGGAGAACTTGATGAGAAACATTTCAAGCAATGGAAACAATAAGTGTAAATCTCTTGTGGTGGAGAGAAGGTTGTAAACCAGGATAGATGGAGTAGATTAAGCAGAAGCCATAATGACAAGAGATAAAGTTGAACAGCTGGTAGTAGCAAAAGCATGTAAGATCTTTTTGTCCATGATCAGATTAGATTTTATCCTATTTTGGATAAGCAGAGTCTTATGTTTGAAGATGATTCTAATTATTATGCATTGAATACACTATAAAGGATCAACTGGAGGAGAAGGGAAGGAGCTCTGGTAGCATAGTGTCTAAGACATTTGACTGCTAACCAGATGGCTGGTGGTTCAAACCCACCAGACACTCCTTGGAAGGAAGGTTGAGCAATCTATTTCTGTAGTGATACCGCCTCAGAAACCCAAGGAGGGGTCACTATGAGTCAGATCCCACTGGAGCAGTGAGTGAGAGGAGAAGGGAGAGTAGTTGTGAGGCAGTTGGCAAAATCCAGGTGAGAGAAGAAGGTATCTGGGACTGAAGTGGTAGCAGTGGAAATACTGGAAAGTCATTCATTTCTACATGTTCTGGAGGTAGAAACAACAAGGCATCAAAATCACCTCCTCTACCCCAGGTAGGCAGATGTTTATGCTCCCTCTCCCATGGTGGGAGTCCCCTGGAGAAATTGAAACAGAGAGATTTTCAACTAACTGTTGAGCTGGGTTGAATATTTTGACTCTAAAATTCATATCCACTGGAACCTCAAAATGTGAACTTATTTGAAAATAATGTCTTTACAGATGCAGTGATGGTTGTGATTGTGATGAAATCATACTTTATTAAGATGGGTCTTTTGTTATAAAAGATAGAAAAGAACACACAGATAGATGTTAAGATAAGGCCATGAGAGGATATAGGCAGAGACTGGAGTGATACAGCTGCAAGTCAAGGAATTCCAAAGGTTAATAAGAGCTGCTAGAAACTAGGAGGAGGTAATAAAGTATCCTTCTCTAGAATTATCAGAAGGAATATGATATGACAACACTTTGATTTCAAATTTTTAGCCTCCAGAAATGTAAGTGTTTAAATTTCTGTTATTTTAAGCCATCTAATTTATGGTGATTTGCTATGGAAACTGATAGACCAAGCACAAGTGGTGCCGGTGGAGTAAATGGACTGAAAATGAGGGATTGGGTGAAATACTACATATTGAACAAAGAGAGGCCTTTGGCACCTTTCCCTCAATAATCTCAAAAAAACCCTGAAAGCTAGATAGTTAATCCTCACATCATCAGGAAACTCAACAATTTTTATATAAGTAAACTGAATTGTTCCTCTTTGCTGAGGAACAGTGAACAGTTGCTGAGGAATGGTGAACAGTGAAATTCATCATTCCACATTCATGTTACGGGAAGAACTCCAAATCAGTTCTTCTGATCTTCTGAGACTCATTCTAGGATCCAACTCCAAAATAAAGATAGGTCAAAAGAAATAGGAAATGACCTCTGCTTTCAACCATGTCACAGAAGTAGCTATGAAAATAATTATAAAGAATGAAATATATGGAATATATATTTTTAGACACTGGATAACAAGTATTGTCATCCCCAATAGAGGAAAACAAATGAAGTAAGCACTACAATTGCTCTGACTTTCAAGCTATTTTCTGGGTTGTAGCACACACCCACAAAAAAAAAAAAAAAAAAAAAAACCAAGACTCTCACACAGAGTGCAATGGTCTTATTGATCTAGAAGGTAAAAATGAGAGTTCCATGTGATTAAAAATGTCACAACTTGTCTCCATCTCTATCTATAGATAGTAAATATCTCCATGTGAGTGGATTTTCCATTATCTCTAGCTTCTTCTCTTCCCTTTCTCCCTGCTCTTGTTACTTTCTCTCTCTCACCAAATTGATCATGATTTTCTCATGGACTATCTAATGAATAAGTAAAATGATCAATCTTATCCAATCCAGAATGAATATTACTGGTAGCAATAGTCAATAAAAAATTGAACAGGAAATGGCTAACACTGTAAATATCAAGATTAGTTACTGATTTAAAAAAATAGATAAAAGAAGCAAATCATCTTGACTACAATGATGTCCAGGAAGATTTAAATTTGGTAAGATAAAATGGTAAAAAAAAAAAAATCTTATAATACAAGAAATTATAACATTTTCTCATTTGATATGGACAAAACATTGAAAAGTGAATTAAATTTTAATTGTGAAACTTAAAAGAAAAAAGGAACATTTAAATAATTTTATCAAGATAAAAATTAGAAAATAAAAATAGGAAAAGTTGTTATGAATTAATTAAACATGTAATTGACTCAATTTTATTCCCAGAAAATAACTTCTGCATGAAATTGGCAATATCAATATGTTGTTGTTGTTGTTATGTGCCATCAAGTCGGACCCGGCTTATAGTGACCTCTCCTTGGGTTGCCACGGCAGTATCACTATGGAAGTAGATTGTCCAACCTTCCTTCCAAGGAGTGGCTGATGGGTTTGAACCACCAGACTTCTGGTTAGCAGTCAATTGCCTTAGGCACTATGCTACCAGAGCTCCTAATATCAATATAATAATAAAATATTGTATTAAAATGGTTTTAGGCCTAAGTAGTGAAGACAAAACTCTTACTTCATCTAACACAAAGCCCAGCACATAGTAGAAATTCAATAAGCATTTTCATCTTTCTTAAAACTCAAACTCACTGTCATTGAGTCAATTTCAACTCATAGCGGCCGCTTCTTGGGTTTCCGAGGCAGTATCACTACAGAAGTAGATTTCCCCATCTTTCTTCTGATGAGTGGCTGGTGGGTTTGAACCTCCAGCCTTCTGGTTAGCAGTCACATGCCTTAGGCACTATGCCACCAGAGCTCCTTTCATGTTCAGTGTTCTTAATACTGAGAATATAATTTGGTTTGAAAAATAAAAATGAACCAAGCAACCAAACAAATAAAAACATAATTCCTGCCCTGGTACATGCATGAGCCCAGTGAATAAAGAACACCCAGAAACAATCTTCAAATGTTAGGAGATATGAAAGAAACAAATATGGTCTTGTTCTGTAAAATAATGCAATGGTCTGGTGGAGGTACTTAGAAAGGGTAATAAAAAATAGGTTGAGGACAGTGGGGCATCAAAGATGGGGAAAGGCATTCTTGTTGTAGTGTTTAACATACCTGGTGGAGAGAAAATGCAAGCTATATTCCAGGAATGATATCCAGCAAAGCTTGAGCCTAGGTTACATGATGAGCTGTAGTGATATATAGGGATGAACTTCTTTTAGATGTAAATAAAATGGGATTTAGTCTTTATTCTGTAGAAAATATGGATTCATTGAAAGAACTATACTTTAAGAAGATCATTTGGGCAGCTGTTTAGAGAGTAAAAGGAAGGAAGAGATGAAAAAGATGAGGTTATTTAGACAGCAACACTTGTAAGTGAAAAATAGTGAAGTCCTGAGCTGAAACACTAGTAAAGGAAATAAAAAAGAGAAAATAGGTTACAAGGATATCGTGAACTAAAAATGAACACAATTTAGGCATGGTATCTTGATTCTCTAGTGCAGCTATAACACTGTGGATATCTTAACAAATAGGAATTTATTACCTTACAGTGCAGGAGGCTAGAAGTCCAAATTCAGAGTGCAAGCTCTAGGGGCTGGGTAAAGGCCCTTCTACCTTGGGCCTCAGCTCTGCCTCTTGTTCCAGGTTCAATGGAGATGGAGACATTTCCTAACTCAGGCAGCTGTTGTCTGCTGATGAACCCAAAGTCAGTAGGTAAAATAGCATAATCCTAAGATTAATAGGCAACACAGCAGGTCACTGTTTCAAGTCCAGGAAAAATCCAAAGATCAGCAGGCAACACAGCAGGCCACTGGTTCAAGTCCAGGAACTGGAGATGAAGACTCAGCCATATGCAGGATTCAGATGTGCCAAAAAAGCTAGAGATCTTTGTCAAAACTTCTCTTTATTTACTGTAAGCAGGCTACACCCATGGAGGTGATTACAATCTCATCATGGGGAATTGCTACATCCAGCTGCCCAGCTGGTCAGACCCACAGCCCAGCCATGTTGACACACAACCTTAACTACCACACATCAATTGGATATGGGAGGTCAGAGAGAGTAAAGGCAGAGTCTGAGACATTTCCTGATCTAAATCTGTTGGGGAAGTTGAGCTGTTTGTGGAAACAGAACACAAGACAAGAAGAAGTTTTTTGAAGGAAGTTTATGAAATAATTTGACACACTGAATTTGATTTTTTTTTCTGAGATGTATAAGTGTAAAAATCCAGCAAAGTATAGTAGATATAGTATAGTAGATCAGAAGATCAATAACCAAAGGTACAGTTGATAACAGCTGAGGAAGTAAAAGTAGATGAGCTTTTCTAAAGGGGACAGAAAACAAAGATCGTGAACCCAGATCTTTACAGATTGTCTACCTAAGGGAAGTTGGTTACAGCTTTGTTTAGAAATGTTGTTGTTGTTGCTGTTGTTTGCCATTGAGTCAGACGTGACTCATAGCGACCCCTCCTTGGGCTTCTGAGGCAGTATCACTACGGAAGTAGGATTGCCCAACCTTTCTTCCAAGGAGTGGCTGGTGGGTTTGAACCTCCAGCCTTCTGGTTATCAGTCAAGTGCCTTAGGCACTATGCTATCAGAGCTCCCTGTTTAGAAGTAGATATAAGTAAATATAAAACTACACTTAGATATAAGTAAATATAAAACTGGAAATAAAAATTAGTGGGTAAGATTGAAAAAGAGTGGTCAGACTAGGAGAATATCCTATCATGTTGGTCAAAGTAAGGAAATTTTCTAGGAAGTCAATGAGTAGTGCAGCTAAAGTAGATTATGAGGTGGGCTACATGAGTAGTCTTTCTGTGTCACTCACTCTCATTCACTGCTGTCAAGTCGGCCCCAACTCATAGCGACTCCTTACCACATCCGGCAAAACTGCACAGGTCATGAAATGAAGTGACATGAAAGGATTAGTAGTTTTATTTTTTATTATTTAAAAGGAACAGGGGCCAGGCGAACACCCTGCATGTTCTGCAAGAGAGACCCCTGATGTCTTTGTTCTACTTTATTTATATGTTTGTACATGCTTACATCATTAGTCTTGGAATCCATACAATCAACTTATTCTTTACAGAGCTAAAGTTTTATTCCTCTATGTGCTCAAGGACAACAGGTGGTCATTAAATCAATCACAGAAGTCTTCTCAGGAATAAGGAGTGTAAAACAATAAATGTTTACTAGGACACAATGACCCAAAGTATGAAACATTCTAATAAGATTAAAAACATGGAGAATAACATCTACTTTTAATACTTGGATGTTTTGCCAATTAAGTATTTAACCATGAGAGAGAACTTGCCATCTCTAAAAGCAAACACTCAATCACAAGAGAGAGGCCTTGTCATCTCTTCACTGTAATTAGAACATGTGCCTTGCAATCATGTTCTTTTGGGGGTCTTTTTCTTGGTCCCCAACAACCCCTCCTTGGGTTTCTGAAACCATATCACTACAGAAGTAGATTGCCCAACCTTCATTCCAAGGAGTGCTGGTAGGTTTGAACCACCAGCCTTCTGGTTAGTAGTCAAATGCCCTAGGCACTGCACCACCAGACCTCCCATTCTGTATAAGTAAATTATTATTATTATTATTATTATTATTATTATTATTATTATTATTATTTTCTTCCATGTGTACTTCTTTCCTATGCATTGCTGCTCCCTGAACTATCTCCCTGTACAAATACTACTTTTCCAATGATTGATCATTCTTAGAAGTATAGTGATCTGATCTAAATGTGCATCCTATATGCCTGTCTATAGGAAGACAGGCATATAGGTTGAGAAACATTTAGGCTGGAAGCCACAGGAGTAAGTTCAATTCCAGACCTGAAGGGTAACTAGGGGCCATAGTCTTAGTGGTCTCACCAGGCTCTATCAGGCCAGTAAACCTGGTCTTTTTTATGATTTTGAGTTTTATTTCACATTGTTCTCCCCCTCTATCCAGGATGTCTTGCACTGATCCTTTTCCAAGTGGTTGGCAGTGGTTGCGAGGCACAATCTATTTCTTTTGGTCTCATGGTATGGGCTGAGGTTTTCATGGTCCATGTGTCCATTGGACTAATCGTTTCCATGTGTCTTTAGTTTTCTACATTCTTCCTTGCTCTGGGTGAGGAGGTCCTTATTGTTTCACCCAGATGCCACTTGCAAGTTTTTAAGACCCCAGTTGCTACTCACAAAAGTAGGATGTAGAGCAACGTTTTTGTGTAGTATCTTATGCAAATTGAGCTTGATGTACCCTGCTACCATTCCCCAAGCCCACAGGTCCAACAACTCACTCCATCAGGGTGGTTGATTATGCCTAAGAAGTTATCATAACTTTATTGATATAATAAACATCATCACTGAAAAATTACAATAGAAAAATATGTTTGCAAGGATAGATTTGGGTTAGAGCAATATATATACAGGTATTCCTTGGACATGTTGGGGGTTAGGTTCCAGACTACTACAAAAAAGCAAATATTGCAATAAAGCAAGTCACACTTTTTTTTTTTTTTTTTGGGCTTCCTAGTGCACGTAACAGTTATATTTACACTGTACTATAGTCTATTAACTGTTCAATAACATTATAAAATAAATTGAAATAGTGATACCAAAATGTGAGAGACACAAAATTAAAATGCTATTGGAAACATGGCACCAATAGACTTGCTTGAGACAAGGTTGCCACAGATGCAGTGTGGTGGTTATGTTTGTGTCTCAACTTGACTGGGCCTGGTTGAGTGGCTGGGAAGCTGGTGGTAGTTAATCCTCATGATGAGACTGGCAATCAACTCTGTGGTAAGATCTACCACAAGCAGCTGAGTAGCTGCTTTTGGGTATGTGGTCTGCTTCTCATATATAAGAAGCAGTTTTGGGAATGGTCTCTAGCCTATGGCACGTTTGGACGCTGCATGTAGCCATATCCTTGCTCAGCAGCCTGCCATGCTCTGCTGACCTTGGGACTTACAATGGACTTAAGTTAATGGCCTGCTGTGTGGTTTGGTAACATCAGGACTGTGCCTTTTTACTTGTCAACTTTGGGGATTCTCAGCCTCAGCAGCCAGCAGCTGTCTGGGTGAAAAAATGTCTCTAGCTCCAGTGGGCTGGGAGCAGAAGGGAGAGCTGGACCCCAAGGTTGAGGGGTGTGTTAGACTGGGTTCTCCAGAGAAACAAAACCAGTAAAGTTTACATATATATTGTGTTGGATTGGGTTCTCTAGAGAAACACAAAAACCAGCAAAGTGTATATATATATTTATAGAGAGAAAGAGAGAGAGAGAGAGATTTATCTTAGGTAAATGGCTCACAAGCGTGTAGAAGCCGACAAGTTCAAGCTGAAAAGTTCATCTCTGGAGGGGGATGGGGCCCGGAGC
>NW_006922227.1:426471-430501 GCF_000298275.1 Orycteropus afer afer | reverse complement strand
CAGCACAACAGAATCCCAATCCACAGAAGAATATCTCCTCTCTCAGGATGTCCACAGATATACTGGAAGCAGGCCACACCCCTAGGGAAACTCCCTTTCAACAGATTGGCCACTCAAAACATAGTCATCTAATCCCATCATGAGAACAACCACACCACAACAGCTCAAACAATACAGAATTGTGGTCCAGCCAAGTTGACACACAGCTCCAACTATCACAAGGGGCTTTCACCCAGCCCCTAAAGCCTGGCACTTGAACTTGGACCTAAAGCCTCCAAATTGTAAAAATAAACTCCTGTTTGTTAAGGCCATCCGAATTTTGGTATGTTCTTGTCAGAGCAGCACTAAGTAACCAGAACAGAATTTGATACTGAGAGAATGGAGTTTTGCTCTGACAAATACCTAAAATGTGGAAACAGGAGTGGAGTGCGTCCTTGACCCAAGACCCTGGCATATGGCATGAGACATGGCAGGAGCAGATCCAAGAGACTGGCAGAGAGATACCAGTAGAAAGACCAGCATGAAAGATGGCAGTAGCAGAGCCCAGAGATTGGCATTAAACAGCAGCAGGCTTACCAGCCATGGAAGAGAAAGCCAGGTGCCATTGTGCAGGTGGCTTCCTGGTGGAGTGAGTTGCCTTCGGGCATTAATTGGTGAAGAGACCTGCATAAAATGGAGTAGCAGGTTGGCCGGCCCATGGAGCAAGAAAGCTAAGTGTTTTTAGGGCAGGAAGATTTCTGGCTGAGTGGGTTGCCCTCAGGCATTAATCAGCAGAAGCAGAGAGACCAAGGAAATGGAAGCAGAGCTGCCTCAGCCTGAAAGAGTAGGACCATCCCCTTTGGGGGTAGAACCACCACAGCCCCCTAGGTTTCAAAGAGCCAGACCTTCAACACCTTGGTTCTGGAGTGTGGGGCTGCTCATTCATGTGAGCCAGTGGGATGGAGCCATAGCCACTGACCAAGAGTGAGGGGGCAGAGCTACGATGCCCAAGAGGGAGAGGAATGGGGCCTGCCAGGTCAAGGTGGTGTGGTAGCCACTTAGGAATTAGGGGAGTGGAGTCACTCAGTGAAAGAGATCTGTACAGATGCCACCCATTGAAGATCTGTACAAGTGTCAAATTGACAAGGGGTGAATTGTGGTAGTTATGTTTGTGTGTCAACTTGGGGCCCGGCTGAGTAGCTGGGCACCTGGTGGTAGTTATTTCCCATGATGAGACTGGCAATCAACTCCATGGTGGGATCTAACACAAGCAGCTAAGTAGCTGTTTTGGATATGTAATCTGCTTCCCATATATAAGCAGCAGCTTTGGGAATGGTCTCTAGCCTATGGCATGCTTAGACCCTGCATGTAGTTGTGTCATTGCTCAGCAGCCTGCTATGCTCTGCTGACCTTGGGACTTAAAATGGACTTAAGTTAATGGCCTGCTGTGTGATTTGGTAACATCGGGACTGTGCCTTTTTACTTGTCAACCTTGTGGCTTCTCAGCCTCAGCAGCTAGCAGCTGTCTGAGTGAAGAGATGCCTCCATCTCCAGTGGGCCAGGAGCAGGAGGCAGAGCTGGACCCCAGGGTTGAGGTGCTTTCACTCAGCTCCTAAAGCTTGGCACTTAAACTTGGACTTAAAGCCTCCAAATTGTAAGAATAAGCTTCTGTTTGTTAAGGTCATCCCATTTTTGGTATATTCTTGTCAGAGTGGCACTAGGTAACCAGAACATGCAATATCTGTGAAGAGCAATAAAACAAAGCACAATAAAGCAAGTTATGTCTCTTTATATATAGTGTGAAAGATTATTTGATAAGTTGTGTAAGTAGAAAGTCAGACCTAGAGTCTAGAGTTAGTGTTGTTAGTTGCCATTGAGTAGGCGCCTGACTTATGGTGACCTCATGCACAGTGAGATCAGCTGCTATGATCCAGAGTTTTCATTGGCTGTCTCAGTCTGCAAAATCTGCTGAAACTTGTTCAGCATGATATGCAAGCCTCCACTGACATATGAGTAGTGGCTGCACATGAGATGCATTGGACAAGAATAGAACCTGGGGTTTCCTGCATGGAAGGCCAGAATTCTACCACCAAATCTCCACTGCACCCAGAGTCTAGGGTAATACTCAAATAAAAACAAATGCTTGCTAAGCTAATTTTTAATTAGCAGGGCTTAGTTACCTTTCTTTGTTTTGATAAGCAGTGTATGAGTTTGATAAGCAGTTTGAGGACAGAGCAGGACTGTTTGCCAGTCTAGAGGACAGGGATGCTACCACCATAGGTTCTCTTCCTCCTCCTTCTCCTTATTCTCATTCTCTCCTACTTTCCTTGATCTTTGGCCACTAGTCTCTCATGAGTCCTCATCTTCTCTTCTACAGAAATGTTGGAAAAATTCTTAATAAATATTGGTTTGAAGAGGAACTGTTTTGGGAGAGGAAGTTTTCTTTTTATACTCACTAAATGATGGTTATAACTGATCATAACTAATTAGTCTTGATAATAAAAAGTTTGGAATTTTGAAATGAAATATTTGGTAATTCTTTTGTGAAGACTTTGGAAAGGAGAATGTCATTATATCCTTAACGATGATAATTCAAATATTCATTTTTGAGTAAAATTTATTATCCTAAAAATCAAACATGTAATTCAATTAAAATTATCTGAAACTTCTTTTTTCTTCAGAGTAGCTAATGGGTTTGAATGACTGACCTTTTGGTTAACAGTCAAGTGCTTTAATTATGTCACCACCAGGGTTCCTAAAATAATTTTTATTAAAGTTAAATGCAACATAAATTTTTAACCTTAATATTCAAAAGTTGAATAATAGGTGGTTGTCTTAATTTCTTAGTGCCACTGTAACAGAAATACCATGGGTAGTGGCTTTAATAAATATTTATTTTCTCACAGCTTTTTTGTTATTGTGTGCTTCCGAGTCAATTTTGAGTCATAGTGCCCTGTGGAACTGAGTAGAACTGCCCCTAGTGTTTCTAACATTGTAATCAAACCCACCAGCCACTCCTTGGAAGGAAGATGGGGCAATCTACTTCCGTAGTGATACTGCCTTAGAAACCCAAGGAGGGGTTGCTATGAGTCACATCTGACTCGACAGCACATAACAACAACAACAATCTATACTGAAGCAAACTGTCACATCTTTCTCCTATGGAGTAGCTGGTGGGTTCAACTGCAGACACTTCAGTTAGCAGCCTAGTGCTTAACCACTGCACCAGAAAATCTGAATTCAAAACCTCTGCTCTAGGGGAAGGCTCTGGGGGAATATCCTTGTCTCAGTTTTTCTAGCATTCTTCTCTGCATTCCTTGAAGATCTCCATGTGGCATATATCTTTTCATATTCCTGCTTCCTTCTCTGTGTGTGCCTAACCTGTTCTTTTAAAATCTCAAAAGTGAGCAGGTTTAAGGCACATCCTAGACTGATACACCATCATTAACATAACAAAAAAAAACTCTATTCCCATGGGAGATAATATTCATAGGGATAGAGATTAGGATTCCAACCCATTTTGGAGAAACGTAATTCAATCCGTAACAGTAGTTTAAATAGCTGGCAAACCTCCCCCCCAAAAAAAGGAAAGAAAGAAAGAAAAATAGTGACATAATTAAATAACTACATTTTTTTTCTCTGAAAGCATATTAAAAATTGGTCAGCTTCTGAAAGCACTTTGATCTTAGCAAATAAATAATACTTTGTTATATCAAAGTTTGAATGACCTCTGGAAAGAGGGTATTGAATAATGCAGATATCAGATCTCTAAAGACCTTTTGAATTTAAAGGCCATATCTTTCAGTAAGTTATGAAAATACTTTTTAAAGTTTAAAACTATGATATTTAAGAACTTAAAAGGTAATTTCCCTAGAGAAAATAAACAAGGACAAGTCTAGACATTCTTATTTTAACTCTAGAAAGATTAATAAGAACCAGTGTCCTTTGTCAAAGCCTGCAAACCCACATTTCATTTCAAATTAGCTCTCCAAACATATAACAATGGAGGTGGAATTTATTATAATATGGACAGTGAATTAAAAAAAAAAAA
>NW_006922227.1:400209-426076 GCF_000298275.1 Orycteropus afer afer | reverse complement strand
TATATATATATATATATATATATATATTTCATTAGCGGAGAAGTTGGTAAAATGAGCAAAACTTTTCAGAACAGTTTTACTTGTCCCAGGTGAAAGTGATTTCTTCTGTAAAGTTGCACCAGCAATTTTATAATAAACATTTCTTTTTTTTCCCAGAATGTAAACAACCTTGCTATAACTTTGAAGCTATTATTTTGTGATGAAACAAGCACTGTAAAAGCTATCAATCTCTTTAATCCCATGTTTTGTATCAATTGCTCTGTTGTTTTGGTTGTTAATAGGAGCCACTGAGTTGGCTCCTACTCATGAAGGCCTGATGTATAACAAAACAAAGTATTACCAGATCCTGTGTCTTCTTCAAAGGTCATTTGTATCATTGGGTGCCTTGTTGGGGCTATTGTGTCCATACATCTCCTTGAGGGATTCTTTGCTCTTCACTGAGCCTCTTCTTTACCAAACATGATGTCCCTTTTTAGTTATTTCCTGATGACATGTTCGAAGTAAGTGAGTCGAATTCTTGCCATATTCTCTTCTGATTGTGCATAATGATCAGGAGCATTCTGATTGTATTTCTTCTAAGATTGCTTTGTTTGGTCTTCTGACAGTCCATGGTATATTCAGTATTCTTTGTCAATAACCACAACACAAATGCATAATTCTTCTTCTATTCCTTTCTCAATTATCCAATTTTTGAATGCATATGAGGTGTTTGAAAAGACCATGGCTTGGATAAGAAGCACTGTATTCATCAAAGTGACATCTTTACATTTTAAAATTTAAAAAGTCTTTTGCAGCTGATTTGTTCAATGAAATACACTGATTTCTTGACTGCTGCTTCCATAGATGTTTACTGTTGACCTAAGTAAAATGAAATTCTAAACATGTTCCATTTCTTCTCCAATTATTATAATGTTGCTTTTGGTCCAGTTGTGAGGATTTGGGGTCTTAGTGCCTAAGGCATTTGACTGTTAACCAGAAGACTGGCTGTTCAAACCCACTCCTCGGAAGAGAGTCACTCCTTGGAAGGGAGGTTGGGCCATCTACTTCCGTAGTGATACTGCCTCGAAAACCCAAGGAGGGGTCACTATGAGTCTGGTCTGACTCCATGGCAGTGAGTTTTGTTTTGGTTTGTTACTTGCATTTAGATGTAATCCATACTGAAGGTTATAGTTTTTGATCTTCATGCATAAGTACTTCAAGTCATCTTCATTCTCCACAAGCAAGGTTCTGTCATCTGTACATTGCAGGTTGTTAATGAGTCTTCCTCCAATCTTGTTCCCTTATTTTTCTTAATATAGCACATCTTCCTGGATTATTTGTTTAACAAAGAGAGTGAACAAGTACTATACTGCACTGAAATTTTAGCTTATAAATAGCATCATCAATAATAGTAACTGAGCCATTAATGTATGTTCCCAGGTGATTTACTAAATACTTTATACTCATTAGCTTATTTTATCCTCCTAACCACCCTGCTTTACAGATGAGAAAACTGAGACTCAGAATTTATATAGCTTCTTTAACTTTATTAATTAGCTATTCCTGACCCAAATCAGCCAGTTCCTCAATATTATTATATCTTCTCTTGGTTCATTCATCACTCATATTGAACTGTGAGGAATTTTAAGGTAATGGGCTTCACAATATACTACTACCTTGACATGTGAAACAAATTGAAATGCTGAGTTTCTTTTTGGTATTATTTATATATTGTAAGCTTAAATTATTAAAATTATGATGAAACACATAAATTATGTATAATGAATAATTATGCATCAAAAAGCGAGAAATGAATATTGACCAGGAACAAAAAAATGCTTAAGGAAATTTTGTAAACAATGTATATCATCAAGTAATAAAAAAGTCAAAATTACCAAATAGAATCTGATTCTTCAGTTTGAATGATATTAAGAACATTGAAGTGATACATTAATAAATATTTATTGAGCACTCACAGGGACACAATTTAATATTAATATATTGACAATATGATCCAGTCTTTAAGGAGTTTTAAAATATAATTAAGGGAACAGAAATTCATCAGAATTGCTAATGTATAAACAATGGTTATATAAATGAGTTGAAGATAGAGAAGATATTCTTACTCTATGGGTCTGTAACAGTAAAAGGAAGAAAAAGAATGATGTGTTTTTTGGGGAAATAAAGCAAGTGACATTTTAGTCAACTTCATTTCAATGCTCAAACATCATTTTCTGTGTAGTAACTTCCTGGACAATTAATTGCTACTTGGTCTTGCTCATCTCATTGCATTCTCCCTTCACAAGAATGAAGATATGCATCTATTAGTTCATAACCCTCCCCTTTTTCCCCCTAATTTTGCATTCCCCCTTCCCCTAGTCCCTTCTAACCACTAACTGTCTTTTGTCTCAATGGCTTTGCTTATTCTGGATATCTCATATAATGGGGATTATATCCTGTTTGTTTTTCTGTGCCTGACATTTCATTGAGTATAATATTTTTAAGGTTCATCTATATGCTGGCATAAATCAGAACTTCATTTCTCTTTATGGCTGAATAACACTCCATTGTATGTATAAAACATATTTTTTTCTTCCATTCATCTGTGGATGTGCACTTGAGCTGTTTCCACCTTTTGGTTTTGTGAATAATGTGGCACTCAACTTTGATCTACATGTATCTATTTAAGTTGCTGCTTTCAAATCTTTTGGGTATATACCTAGGATTCATATCTTGTTTTGATAGTTAATTTGCAGATGCATTCTCTCCAGATGAGTTTCTCTACGATAGGGCATAAATCTCATTCCCATTAGTGATCCTGGCTCTTACCTCAATGTCTAACATATGTTGTTGTTGTTGTTGTGTGCCGTTGAGTTGGACCCGACTCATAGCGACCCCTCCTTGGGTTTCTGAGGCAGTATCACTATGGAAGTAGGATTGCCCAACCTTCCTTCCGAGGAGTGGCTGGTGGGTTTGAACCGCCAGCCTTCTGGTTAGCAGTCAAGTGCTTTAGCCACTATGCTACCAGAGCTCCTGTCTAACATATAGTGGATGCTAAATAATGAATAAATAACTAATGAATTAATATAGCCATAAACAATAAGAAAGAATCCAACATCCTTTCCACTCTGTTTTTTCCCAAGACTTTTCCTCTATGTCCCCCCCTAATCATACACAGTTTCAATTTCAAATTCTAAATGGCTTGTGCAAGGGGATAATTGAAAATAAACTGTCACAACTATATGAGTGCTGTTTTTCTTACATTAATCTTGGGTCTTGGATTCTCTATAGAAAAAGGAGGAAAAGAGAAAGAAAACACCAGCTTCTTTGCTCCTTTCCTATGTTCTACATAGTATGGGTAGTTAAATAGATGTACTGATTTGAACAAGTCTGCTTTCATTCAACAATCATTATAGAGGACCTATTATAAGCCAATCATTGTATTTGACACCAGGAACATTGAGTTGAAAAGGTCTCCTTTGGGAGAACTGTAAAATGTCCAGTGTTATTTGACCATAGATTTGACTATGGAGAAGGAAAGTTTGAAGAGTAAGGAATGAGATAGTATAGAAGAAAGTGAGTCTGAGATATATACTCAGACTGGTCCATGAATACCTCGTATGCCAGATTTTCTCCTTAACACTTTGTGATGTATTTGAAAGAACATGGTATCTTAGATTTACAATTTTCAAAGGTCATAATAGCAGAAAAGTGGAGGATTGGCAAGAAGTGGTAAAACTGGAATCAAAGAGGAAAGGTAGTAAGGTATTGTGATATTTCTCAAAGATGAGGAAAGCATGAATAAGGTGGTGATAATGAGGTTAGAGAGATATATTTGAGGGGTATTTGTTGTTGTTGTTGTTGTTATGTGCTGTCAAGTTGGACCCAACTCAAAGCAACCCCTCCTTGGGTTTCTGAGGCAGTATCACTACGGAAGTAGATTGCCCCATCTTCCTTCCAAGGAGTGGCTGGTGAGTTTGAACCACCAGCCTTCTGGTTAGCAGTCAAGTGCCTTAGGCACTATGCTACCAGAGTTCCTGAGGGGTACTTAGGAAGTTTAAAAAACTAAGAGAGGAGAGGAGGGAAATAAATGGACCATGAAAGGGAGTCAACAACCAAGAGTAAGGTAAGACTTTTTATTTTTGTTGTCTCTCCTTTAGTGTCTGAGCACATAAAGTTACCAAGATAGACAAGTTAGGAAGAACAGTAGAGGAGGATAGGGGAAGATAAGGAATTTATGTGTAGAGAAGTTGAATTCAAGAGCATATTGTTTATCAAAGATCATATGACTTCCAGGAAGCAGATGAATATGTATGCTGGAATTTAGGAATGAGGTGTTGGGTATGGAAGTCACAAGCAGGGAGGCAGCGTTAAAGTGAGAGAGGATATTATTATACCAAAGAAAGAAGGGTATAAGAAGAGAAAGTGGCCAAGAATGGCTTGGAAGGGGACTCCACCATTTAAAGGTCAGAGAGAAGAAATAAAACCTGAAAATGAGACTGTGAAAGCATAGTCAAAGATGTGGAAAGAAAACCAGGATACCATGATTGTTACAGAATCCAAAAGAAGAAAGAATATAAAGAAAACAAGAATGACAAACACTGTCAAATATGACAGACAATTTGAACACAATAAGGACTGAAATTGTACATGAGTTTGGTCATTAGGAAGTCTCTGAAAATGTCATAATTAAAAATAGCAACAACAAATTCCAGTAGTGCATCAAGAATGAAAAACAAGGGAGGTAGTAAATGGAAAAATATAATGAAAAGAAAGGATAAATATAATAATAAGCAAAGGTCAAAGAGATTTTAGTGATTTAATGCTTTAAGCATAGAGCCAACACAGTGGAAGTTATTTTGTACATATAGATATAGATGATAATAGAATATTGATAGAATAGAGTGACTTAGAAGCAAGAGAGGATAGAATCCAGAACACAAATTGAAGAATTAACTTTAAATCAGAGGAAGGAATTACATCTCACTCATTGTGACTGGAGGGGGGAAAAAAGCTGAGGGAGAAATATCTGTAGGTAAAAGATAAATCATCAAGCATTTGAATCCATCCATTCATTATTCAAGTATACTTATGTGTTGTGCCCCTTACTTGATAGAAGGGATACAACAAGAAATGGGACAAAAATCCATGTTCTCTGGGAAATGGAGGAGATAGAAAAGTAATATATATATATCCCTGCAGCAGCAGGAATCAAGATAAGGCCAGGGACCCAGGCCACACCCCTCCCAAGTGACAGGAAAAATGGGAAAAGCAGAGAAAAAGTCAAAGGGGGGACCAGGACAGAGCAATGAAGCAGCAGCAGAGATCCAAGTAAGGCCAGAGATTAAGGCCATGCCCCTTTGGAAAGGCAGGAAAGAGGAAAAAAAAAAAAAAAAAAAAAAACAGGGAGGGGGGACCAGAACAGAGGAAGAAGCAGCAGCAGGAATCCAGGTAAGGCTAGAGACCCAGACCACACCCCTCCCAAGCAACGGGAAAGTCTGGGAAAGAAGAGAAAAAGTGGGTGATGGGGAGGTGGGAAGCGGGGACCGGGACAGAACCAGGAAGCTGTTGCAGGGATCAAGATAAGGCGAGGGACCCAGGCCTTGCCCCCCCAAGTAGCAAGAAAGAGGCAGGGATCCATGTAAGGGGAGGGTGGGGAGGTGGAGAGGTTTCTATCAACTAAAGGAGACAAATTTGTCTGTCAGTTTGTGATACTGTGCTGTGAGGCTTGAGATTGTGCCACTGGTGTCTCAAACCCAGCAGGCTGGCACTTGGTGCATAGGTTTCAATGCAGTTTACAGACTGACAAAGACTAGGAAGAAGGAGGAGGCCATCCACTTCTCAAAGAATTGGCCAAGGGGACCTTATGAATAGCAGAGAAACACTGCCTGATACATTATTGTGCAAATTTATGAATAGCCTGCAAACATTGTCTCATACACTGCAGGAGGAAAAACACTTAGGATGGAAGGCTCTCAAAGTAGGACTGGGAAAGAGTTGCATCATCAGAGTAGAACAAGCCTTACTGATACGGATAAGGTAAAGCTTTTGAGATCTCCATTTACTGACGTGGTATGACTCAAATTGAGGAGAGAGAGCTGCAAACATCCATTAATAATTGGAACATGGAATGTATAAAATATGAATCTAGGAATATTAGAAGTTGTTAAAAATGAAATGGAATGCATAAAGATCGATATCCTAAGCATTGTTGTTGTTGTTGTTGTTATGTGCCGTCGAGTCAGCCCTGACTCATAGCAACCCCTCCTTGGGTTTCCGAGGCAGTATCACTATGGAAGTAGGATTGCCCAACCTTCCTTCCGAGGAGTGGCTGGTGGGTTTGAACCGCCAGCCTTCTGGTTAGCAGTCAAGTGCCTTAGCCACTATGTTACCAGAGCTCCCATCATTAGTGAGCTGAAATTGACCGTTTTTGGCCATTTTGAATCAGACAGCCACGTGGTCTACTTTGCCAGGAATAACAATTTGAAGGCGAATAGTGTGACATTCATCATCACAAAGGATGTTTCGCGATCTGTCCTGAAGTACGATGCTATCAGTGATATGATAATATCCATACAAGGAAGACCAGTTAATACAATTATTATTCAAATTTATGCACTAACTACCAAAGCCAAAGATGAGGAAAGTGAAGATTTTTATAAACTTCTACAGTCTGAAATAGACCAACATGTAATCAGGATGTGTTAATTATCACTGGTGACTGGAATGCAAAAGTTGGAAATAAAGAAGAATCACCAGTAGTTGGAAAATTTGTCCTTGGTGACAGAAATTATGCTGGAGATCACGATAGAGTTTTGCAAGACCAACGACTTATTCATTGTGTATACCTTTTTTCAACAACACAAATGGCAGCTATACACATAGACTTCACCAGATGGAATATGCAGGAATCAGATTGACTACATCTGTGGCAAGAGGCGGTAGAAAAGCTCAATATCTTTAGCAAAAATCAAGCCAAGAGCTGATTGTGGAAGAGACCATCAACTGCTCATATGCAAAATCAACTTGAAGTTAAAGATAATTAAAACAAGTCCACAAAAGCCAAAATATGATCTTGAATATATCCCTCCTGAATTTAGAGACCATCTAAAAATTAGATTTGATGCACTGAACACCAACGACCGAAAACCAGAAGAATTGTAGGATGACATGAAAAAAAATCATCCATGAAGAAAGCAAGAGGTCACTAAAAAGATGAGAAAAGAAGAAAAGACCAAAATGGATGACAGAAGAGACTCTGAAACTTGCCCTTGAGCAAAGAGTAGCTAAAGCAAATGGAAGAAATGACAAGACAAAAGAGCTGAACAGAAGATTTCAAAGAGCAGCTTGAACAGACAAATCCAATTACTATAAAGAAATATGCAAAGACTTGGAGTTAGAAATCCAAAAGGGAAGAACCCACTCAGCATTTCTCAAGCTGAAAGAATGGAGAAAAAAAATTTAAGCCTTGAGTTACAATATTGAAAGATTCTATGCACAGAATATTGAATGATACAGGAAATATCAAAAGAAGATGGAAAGAATACACAGAGTCACTGTACCAAAAAGAACTGTTAGATCTTCATCCATGTCAAGAGGTGCCATATAATCAAGAACCAATGGTACTGAAGGAAGAAGTCGAAGCTGCACTGAGGAACAGGGCTCCAGGAATTGATAGAACACTGATTGAGATGTTTCAACAAACGGATGCCCCGCTGGAGGAACTCACTTGTTATGCCAAGAGATTTGGAAGACAGCTACCTGGCCAACTGATTGGAAAAGATCCGTATTTGTACCCATTCCAAAGAAAGGTGATCCCACAGAATGTGGAAATTATAGAACAATGTCATTAATATCATATGCAAGTAAAATCTTACTGAAGATAATTCAAAAACAGTTGCAATTGTATATTGACAGTGAACTTCCAGAGGTGCAAGCTGGATTCAGAAGAGGACATGGAACAAGGGATATCATAGCTGCTGTCAGATGGATCTTGGCTCAAGGCAAAGAATACCAGAAAGATATTAACTTGTATTTTATTGAATATGCAAAGACATTTGATTGTGTAGATCATAACAAATTGTGTATAACATTGAGAAGAATGGGTATTCCAGAACTCTTGATTGTGCTCATGAGGAACCTGTACATTGACAAGGAGGCTGTTGTTTGAACAGAACAAGGGGACACTGCATGGTTTAAAATCAAGAAGGGGGTGTCTCAGGGTCGTATCCTTTCCCCATACTTATTTAATCTGTATGCCGAGCAAATAATCTGAGAAGCTGGACTATATGAAGAAGAACATGGTATCAAGATTGGAGGAAGAATCATTAACAACCCGCAATATACTGACGACACAACTTTGCTTGCTGAAAGTGAGGATGACTTGAGGCACTTACTGCTGAAGATTGAAGAATACAGTCTGCAGTATGGATTACGTCTCAATATAAAGAAAACAAAAATCCTCACAACTGGACCTATAAGCAGCATCATGATAAATGGAGAAAAGATTGAAGTTGTCAAAGACTTCACATTGCTTGGTTCTACAATTGACTCCAGCAGAAGCAGCAGTCAGGACATTTGATGACATATAGCACTGGACAAATTCACTGCAAGGGAACTCTTTCAAAGAGCAAGGATGTCCACTTGAGGACTAAGATGAACCTGACACAAGCCATGATATTTTAAATTGCCTCATATGTATGTGATAGTTGGAGAATGAGTAAAGAAGACCAAAGAAGAATTGATGCTTTTGAGTTGTGGTGCTGGTGAAGAATGGTGAAAGTACCATGGACTGCTAAAGAGCGAACAGATCTGTCCTGGAGGAAGTGCAGCCGAAATGCTCCTTGGAAGCGAGAATAGCCAGATGTCATCTCACCTACTTTGGTCATATTGTCAGAAGGGACCATTCCCTGGAGAAGAATGTCATGCCTGGTAAGGTGGAGGATCAATGAAGGCGGGGAAGGGCCTCAACTACATGGATTGACACAGTGACTGTGACAATGGGCTCAAGTATAGCAAGGATCACAGAGCTGGTGAAGGATGGGGCAGCATTTCATACTGCTGTGCATGGGGTCGCTATGAGTCAGACATGACTCGATGGCACCTAACAACAACAAAATATATATATGTATATATGTATACACACACAGATATATATAGAAAGAAAAGCAATAAATTATAATACTGTGTTATATGTATTTTGAGCTCTTGTGGCACTGTAGTTAAAACATGGGGAAGATAACCAAAAGATCAATGGTTTGAACCCATCTGCCATTCAACTGGAGGAAGATGAAGCACTCTGCTTCCACAAAGATTTGAAACCTTGGAAACACTATGGGGTGGTTCTACTCTTCTACAAGGTTTCTCTGAGTTGGAATTGACTTGATGGCAGTGTTTTTTTTTTTTTTTTTACTTTAGTATATATATTTAATGTGGCAATTAAAGAGATGTCATGTTTTTGATGCTGAAAAATTATTGTTTTAAAGTTGCTAGCATTTTTTTCCTCTCTTGGAAGTGGAGAAATCAGTGTAACAAAATTGCTTTGAATGTTTCATAAGAAAACATCTTGTTTTTGCACAAACATAATGTGTTATTCTTAGAAAACTATGAAAACATTAATGAAACAAAGATGTGTCAGATTAAGATGTTAAATATAAATATGATATAATTGTAACTAGGTATCCTTTTAAAGGAATCTATGTAGAGTTAAGAAATTATTTTTCCTTAAGGTTAGATTTAGATGTGACTATTTTGGAAAATTATTATTTGTTATAGAGGGATTAGTGTATCCTTTGATAACTGAAGAGGATGAGATGATGTCCATATCTAAAAGATGTGCATGAATGACTTCCTTTCCATTACTGAAGGAAGACTTATGAAAATGAATTGAGCTGGGCTCATTGCAATGCAATTGATTTATACAATAAATTATTTCCTATTGAATAACCCAGGCAAACTCTTGGATAATCACCATCAACCATTCTGATTGCTATGTCTGGGCTATAATGGCAAGATCACATAAGAAGAAATATTCAATCTTACTGAAATAAAATATTGAAGTGGATATGAGATGACTCTGGTTTGGGGTAACAAGAAACTTCATTTTCTCTTTAGAGCTGGGGAAGTGGAATCCTGGACACTGAGTTGAGAAACCCAACTCAGTGGGAAGAAAGATCCTTCATGGTGGGTGTGATTTAACACCTTCCATGTAGAAGATGCAGAAAGCAAGAGAGAGTCTCTGATTTGGAATCTGGGCCAGTAAGCCCTAATAGTAAAGTAACTATAAGCAATATGACACTTTTTTTTCCTAAACATATAGTCAAATTTGTTAAATGAAATGAGTTTTTCTTTACTGTATTATGAAGGAGTTAAATGAGTGAATTTTGTCCACACTTAGAGCATCCTTAAGAAGCTGGATATAAGAAAGCAGAAATTTCTCTGGTTTGGAGGAAGGATTTCAGGCAGAAAGTGGCAAATAATCACCAAATAAGATTGCTTACAGAATAGGCAAGCATCCCATGAAGATTTTGAAAGTTGCTTGGGGAGGGAGATCTGAACTAAGAATAAATACTTTGAAATATAAAAACTTGGAGACATTGCTTAATGTTTATATGTAGCTTTAAAAAATTCCACAGTAGCACATGGTGTATGTAACAGAAGGGATAGCTACTTGTTGCTATTGTTGTTATGTGCTGTTGAGTTGTCTCTGATTCATAGTGACCTTATGTACAACAGAACGAAACACTGCCCAGTCCTGCACCAGCCTAACTATTCCTACTATACCTGAGCCCATCGCTGCAGCCACTATGTCTATCCATCTCATTGAGGGCCTTCCCCTCTTTTGTTGACCCCTCCATTTTACCAAGTATGACATCCTTCTCCAGAGAACAGTCCCTTCTGACAACATGACCAAAGTAGACCTTGTCTGACAATTTTAGCTTCCAAGGAGCATTCTGGCTGCACTTCTTCTGGGACAGATTTGTTAGTCCACAGTACTTTCAGTATTCTTTGCCAACACCACAACTCAAAAGCATCAGCCCTTCTTCGGTCTTCCTTATTCATTGTCCAGCTCTCACATGCATATGAGGTGACTGAAAATACCACCGCTTGGGTTAGGCACATCCTAGTCTTCAAGGAGATATCTCTACTCTTCGGTACCTGAAAGAAGTCTTTTGCAGCAGATTTGTCCAATGCAGTATGTCTTTTGATGTCTTGACTGCTGCTTCCATTAGTGTTGATTGTAGAACTGAGAAATATGAAGTCCTTAACAATTTAAATCTCTTGTCCATTTATCATGATGCTGCTTAATGGTCCAGTTGTGAGGAGTTTTGTTTTCTCTATGTTGAGATGTAATCTGTACTGTAGGCTGTAGTCTTTAATTTTCATCAGTAAGTGCACTAAATCATCCTCACTTTCAGCAAGAAAAATTGTGTCATCTGTGTATCACATGTGGTTAATAAGCCTTTCTCCAATACTGATGCCATGTTCTTCTTTGATAGTTCATCTTCTGGAATTATTGGCTCAGCATACAAATTGAATAAGTATGGTGAAAGGATACAACCCTGATGCACTCCCTTCCTGATTTTAAACCATGCAGTATCCCCATGTTCTGTTCAAAGGACAGCCTCTTAGTCTATGTACTGGTTCTTCATGAGTATAATTACATGTTTTGGTTCCCATTCTTCTCAAAGTTATCCATAATTTGTTATGTTCCACACAATTGAATGCTTTTGCATAGTCAATAAAACATAAGTAAACATCTTTCTGGTATTTTTTTGTTTTGAGCCAACATCCATCTGACATCAGCAATGATATCCCTCATTCCATGTCCTCTTCTGAATCCAGCTTGCATTTCTGGAAGTTCTCTGTCAATATGCTGCTGAAACCATTTTAGAATTATCTTCAGTAAGATTTTACTTGCCCATGATATCAATGATATGGTTTGATTATTTTCACATTCTGTGGGATCACCTTTCTTTGGAATGGATACAAATATGGATCTCTTTCAGTCAGTTGGCCAGGTAGCTGTCTTCCAAATCTCTTGGCATAGCCAAGTGAGTACCTCCAGTGGCTCACTGGTTTGTTGAAAGATCTCAGTGGGTATTCCATCAATTCCTGGAGCTTTGTTTTTTTTTGTCAATTCCTTCAGTGTTTTGACTTCTTCCTTCAATACCATTGATTCTTGACCATATGCCACCTCCTGAAATAGATGAACATTGACCAATTCTTTTTGGTATAGTGATTCTGTGCATTCCATCCATCTTTTTTTGATGTTTCCTGCATATTCAACATATTGCCCATGGAATCTTTCAATATTGCAATTCAAGGCTTTATTTTTTTTCCCCTCAGTTCTTTCAGCTTGAGAAATGCTGAGCATGTTCTTCTCTTTTGGCTTTCTAACTCCAATTCTTGGCACATTTCATTATAATAATTGACTTTGTCTTCTCGAGCTGCTCTTTGGAATCTTCTGTTCAGCTCTTTTATCCTGTCTATTCTTCCATTTGCTTTAGCTACTCTCCATTCTAGGGCAAGATTCAGTCTCCTCTGACATCCACTTTGGTCTTTTTTTCATTTCCTGTCTTTTTAATGACATTTTGCTTCTTCATGGATGATTTTCTTGATGTCATCCCACAGTTCTGGTTTTTGGTCATTGGTGTTCAACCTCAAATCTATTTTTAGATGGTCTTTAAATCCAGGAAGGATATATTCAAGGTCATATTTTGGCTCTCATGGAGTTGTTTTAATTGTCTTCAGTTTCAGCTTGAACTTGCAGATGAGCAGTTAATGGTCTGTTACATAATCAACTCCTGGCCTGGTTTTGGCTGAATATATTGAGCTTCTCCATTGGCTTTTGCCACAGATGTAGTCAGTCTGATCCTGTATACTCCATCTGGTGAAGTCCATGTGTATAGCTGTCATTTGTGTTGTTGAGAAAAGGTATTTGCAATGAGTAAGTCAGTGGTCTTGGAAAATTCTATCATGCTATCTCCAGTGTAATTTCTACCACCAATGCCATATTTTCCAACTATTGGTGATTCTTCTTTGTTTCTAACATGTGAATTCCAATCACCAGTGATGATTAACACATCTTGATTGCACATTTGGTCAATTTCAGACTGCAGAATTTGGTAAAAATCTTCAGTTTTCTCATCTTTGGCTTTAATGGTTGGTCAGTAAATTTGAATAATAGTAATATTAAATGGTCTTCCTCACAGGCTTATGGATATCTTCCTATCACTGACAGCATTGTCCTTCATGATAGATCTTGCAACATTCTTTGTGATAATGAATGCCATGTCATTCCTCTTCAATTTGTCATTTCCAGCATAGTAGATCATATGGTTGTCTGATTCCAAATGGCCCAAACCAGTACATTTCAACTCACTAATGCCTAGGATATCTATCTTTATGCATTCCATTTCATTTTTGACAACTTCTAATTTTCCTAGATTCATACTTTGTACATTCCATGGTCTTATTATTAATGGATATTTGTAGCTGTTTCTTCTTATCTTGAGTTGTGCCACATGAGCAAAAGGAGGTCCTGAAAACTTTAGTCCATCAACATCTTCAAGGTCAGCTCTATTCTGAGGAGGCAGCTTTTTCCTAGTCATATTTTGAGTATCCTCCGACCTGAGGGGCTCATCCTCCTGCACTGTATCAGGCAATGTTTCAGGGCCATTTTTCAGTAATATATCAAACAGTATTTTGCCTCTATCCATAAGGTTTTCACTGGCCAGTTCTTTGAGAAGTGGATGACCTCTTCCTTCTTCTGAGTCTGTCTGAGGTTGGAAGCTCTGCTGAAACCTGTCCACCGTGGCTAAGCCTGTTGGCACTTGAAACATAGCCTCACAGCAACACACAAGCCACCACAGGAAACAAACTAACAGATGAGTTCATCTCCCTTAGTCGTTCCAAACTGCTCCACTCCTGCCTCCCAGCCTTTTGTACAGTTCTGTCCCTCCAAAAAGCCATCTGCTGCCACCTCCCAGCCTTCCCTACTAGTTCTGGACCTCTAAAAAGCTGTCTGCCCGTTACATAGACTACTCACATTCCAAAGTTGAAGTCAACATTTTCTATCCACACTAACATTTGTTACTTCTCTTTCTCTGTCTCTTAGAAAGAAACCAGAATTCACCCCAATTGTCCAGGCCAGAATCCCTGAATTTATTTTTGATGGCTACCTCTGATAGCTACTTGAGGAGGGTAGAAAAATCTTCCTAAAAGAAGTAGCATCAGGATGATTAGGAGTTGATTAGATACATTTTCGTTAGTTTATAGTCAGGCAAAAGATATAGCATGTTCAATAGTTTGAGGGGAAAAAAAGGCATATCTGGAAATTGTAATTGCAGGTAGCTAAGAAAGTTCTTATATTCTAGAAAATTTGAGTTTTATTCCAAGGGTAATGGTGAATCACTGAACAGTTTTAAATCTGATACTATTTACATTTTAGAAATACTGAGATTGAAAGGAAGTATGCCAGGAGGCAGTAGGAATAGTTAGAATGTTCTTTTACAGCAGATGAAAAATGATCATGGTATATGCCAGACAATGACAGTGGGTTATCATGAGAAATGGATGAAATCAAGAGATTTACAGAAGGTATAATCAACAGCCTAAGGTGACAAATTGAATATGGCAGTAAAAAGAAGGTAGTCATCAAAGATAAATTCATGGATTATGACTTGGACAATTGGCGTGGATCTTCCTTTCTTTCTAAGAGAGAGAGCCAGAGAAGTAACAAATGTTAGTGTGGGAGGAAAAAAAATAACTTCAACTTTAGAATGTGAGTAGTCTATATACTGGAAAATAGTCATAAATATTTGCATATATTGGTCTGAAATGCAATAAAATTATCTGACTTGGCAAAAGAGAAGTGGGCAAGTCATTATCACACCATTGTTAATTAAATGCATCCTTAGCTAGAAAGATAAAGTGGGAATACTAGGGGGCAGGAGGCAGAAGTCTGATGAACACATGCACATTTAAAACACATTTAAAGGAAGAAGAATCTGCAAAGTGTACTGCAAAGGAATACCCCAGGAGGTATGAAGAAAACTAGAAAATTGTGGATTTCCAGAAAGAAAAAGAAAAAAAAATATTTTGAGAAGAAAAGGTTGAATGATTATTTGAAATGTTATAAAGACATCAAATGAGAAAAAGACTGGAAGTAGTTTATTGTATTTTGTAGATTTTGCAACAAAGCAACTAACAGTTTCTGTGTCAAGGAAAACTTTTGAGAGGTGGATGCAACAGACAGAGTTCACAGGAAGCAAGGGAGTATACAGAGTGATACTATTTTACAGAAGAGGGAAAAGAAAGAGCTACAGATGTCTACAGATATACCTGAGGTGAGCACCAGGGCACAGTAGTTTTTCTTAAGAAGGGAAAGGCCTAAGGATATTTGGAAAAGAGCCAAAAGACTAAGACTTGAAATATGAACTAGCCAGTTGCTGTACTATTGATTCTGATTGATACTGACCCCATGTATGTCAGAGTACAACTGTGCTCCATAGAGCTTTCAAGGCTGATTTTTTGTTTTTTTTTCCTTTAGCTCTAACAAACAGAAATTTATTTCCTCACAGTTTAGGAGACTAGAAGTCCAAATTTAGGGTGCCAGCTCTAGGGGAAAGCTTTCTTCTTTTATTGGCTCTGGGGGAAGGTCCTTGTTTCTTTTCAAATCTATGGGCTCCGCATCCCTTCGAGATCTCCATGTGTCTTGGCATCAATTTTCCCCTAGGTCTAGGAGGTTCCTAGTGTGGAGAAAAGATTGCTGTGGATGTGAGTCATTTAATGGCAGACAGGAAGTTGAAGGTAAGATCATATAGTGAGAATAAGGGGATATTGTTAATTAGAATATACTAGAGGGCCTAAGTGTAGAGGGTGAAAGTTTTGAAACACACAAGAGGGAGTTAAGTAGGGAAATATATTAGGATTGATAGCGATCATGCAAGGCCTAATTATGGTTTAAGTCACTGGTTTTTAATGCTACCAAAACTCGTGATTGTGTGATTTTTTTAGTAGCACTCAAGAAACCACGTGGAAATACAGAGAAGGTAGATTACATTGTTCTGTGGTGGGAGTGTTTTTCTGGGCCAGATTTTATGAAGAGAGCAGAAATTAGGGGAGATCAGGACAGTAGGGTGTAGTTGGAGTGGTGGCTCAGGTGTTTAGGAAGGAAAGGAAGGTAAAAGTGAAATGTTGTTGTTAGGTGCTTATAAGTTGATTCCAATAATGATATGATAGTGACCATATGTGACAGAGAATAAATGTCCCATAAAGTTTTCTAAACTGTAATCTTTATGGGAGCTGATTGCCAGATCTTTTCTCCTGTGGAGTAGCTGAATTGGTTCAAATGCCAACCTTTAGGTTAGCAGCCACTATGCTCCTTAGAAGGTAAATAAGAGGATGGAAATGGAAAGGTCAAGAAAGTAAAGTTCTCATTAAAGTAGAAGAAAAGCTACAGTGGAAGTAAGGAAGTGAAAGGGATAGAAGAAATAAAGACTGGGCTATTGGAATTTGTAGGTCCTTTTTTGTGACAAGGAGTATGATTTCCTATGTAATTGGGTTTCTGGAATGGAGACAAGAACATTTAGAATTATGGGATATAATGAACTGTTAATCTATAGAAACATGATTTTCATTACTGCAGTGTAATACTAATATATTATTTTAAAATCCTTGTTTTTTGTATAATTTGAAGGAAGATTAAGCAATCTACTTCCATAGATATACCACCTCAGAAACCAAGGAGAGGTTGCTGTGAGTTGGATATGACTCGATGGCAGTGACTTTTTCTTTTTTTTAATAAATATATAAACACTATTCTCTTTAGAACTTTTAATAATATTAGGAATAAATACTCCCTGGAAAGCCTGTTAAAACTTCTTTTAAAAGAACTTGAGTTTATTTTTAATGGACTTAAGCAGATTCTTTTCTTTTTGTTTGGTTTTGTCTTTTAATGCAAAAGTTAACATTAGCTGTCTGTCTATAGACTGATATGCTATTGATATTAGTGAGCTGAAGTGGATGGGTTTTGGCCAATTGGAATCAGTAATACATGCCCTAGTTCCATCATCTCTTGCTGGGTTGAGCTTCTGTGAGGAGCCAAGGTTTTTGTACCCTTCAGTGTATTACTTCATTTCAGCTCTTTAACCTTTCTGAGAAAGTTCTTTAGATGCAAACTTAAAATCTTCTGGTGTATCTCTATTATAAACATTTTGGCCAATAACACAACTGATTTCAGGAGGTCAGGAGGTATCTCTCTTAATCTATCCTATCAGTATCTATATTTTATATTTCTTCAAACACTATGTTTTCACTGACCATATGACCAGGACTATGAGAATTACAAACATTTATCATATTGTGGTTAATATTATCTATATTTGGAAATCATAGTCGTAGTAACTCCTTGCTTCTTAAAATCACCTCTTTGATTTTATTGCCATGTAAACAATTTGAAATTGAGCACTTATGAAATATTGTTGATGATTATACGATGAGCGTATAGGTAGTGATTATGAACAGTGTTGTAAGGCATAGTGAAAATTTGCTGTGGCTGACCACTAATAAAGTTGCATTTTGTCTTTGTAATACAAAATATAACATAGCCATAACTATGAACTTATCTTTTAAGCTAACAATTCTCATGGAAAACATAGCTTAGCATAGGAAGAGGAAGAAACACCATTTGTAAAATTCATGGACTTTATCTTTGTAGTAGTTTAAATGAAATGAAACATGGATGATTACAATACACTGAAGTTTTAAAATTTTACCTTCATTTATCCTAAATGAATCCATAGATGCAAAATATGAAAAAAAAATTATGTTCAGGACAAGGCTGTATCAATTCAGTTGAATAACAATTTAAGAGAGAGGAGGTACATTAGGTATATTTGCTAATGCCAGGGCCAACATCTGGAACAGGTAAAAGGGAGAGACACCCAGAGCAGGAAGAGGCAGCCAGGGCTAATGGTTGGAACAGGTAAAAGGGAAAGCCCCCTGGCAGGAAGCTAAAGGAGATGAACTTGTCTGTCAGTTTGTCATAACGTGGTGGCTTATGTGTTGCTGTGAAGCTGGAGACTGTGCCATTGGTGTTTCAAATGCCAACAGGATTGCCCATGGTGTATGAGTTTCAGTGGAGCTTCCAAACTGAGACAGACTCAGAAGAAGGAAAAAGTCATCTACTTCTCAAAGAACTGGACAGGAAGAACATTATGTAGAGCAGTAAAACACTGTCTAATACATTACTGGACAACTTTATGAATAGCCCTGAAATGTTGTTTGATACAGTGCAGGAAGATGAGCCTCTCAGGTCAGAAGACACTCAGGAAATGATTGAAAAAGAGCTACTTCATCAGAGTAGAGCTGATCTTAATGATATGCATAAAGTAAAGCTTTCAGGACCTACCTTTGCTGATGTGGCACAACTCAAAATGAAAAGAAACAGCTGCAAATATCCATTAATGATTGGAACATGGAATGTACGAAGTTTTAATCTAGAAAAAATTGGAAGTTGTCAAAAATGAAACGAACCACATAAAGATTGACATCCTAAGCATTAGTGAATTGAAATGAACTGTTTTTGGCTATTTGGAATCAGATAACCATATGATCTACTGTGCCTGGAATGACAAACTGAGGAGAAATGCATAGCATTCATCATCACAAGGAATGTTTCAAGATCTATCATGAAGTACAATGTTGTCAGTGATAGGATAATATCCATACATTTACAAGAAAGACCAGTTAATACTACTATTATTCAAATTTACACACCAACCACCAAAGTCAAAGATGAGGAAATTCAAAATTTTTACCAAATTCTGCAGTCTGAAATTGACCAAACATGCAATCAAGATGTGTTGATTATCATTGGTGACTGGAATGCAAAAGTTGGAAACAAAGAAGAATCACCAGTAGTTGCAAAATTTCGCTTTGGTGATGGAAATGACTCTGTAGATTGTATGATATAATTTTGCAAGCACACTGACTTATTCATTGCAAATACCTTTCTTTCAACAACACAAGTGACAGCTATACACGTGGACTTTGCCAGATGGAGTACCCAGGATCAGATTGACTAGATCTGTGGCAAGAGACAATGGAAAAGCTCAATATGTTCAGCCAAAACAAAGCCAAGAGCTGATTGTGGAACAAACCATCAACTGCTTATATGCAAGTTCAATTTAAAGTTGAAGACAATTACAACAAATCCATGAGAGCCAAAATATGAACTTCAATATGTCACTTCCGAATTTAGAAACCATCTAAAGTATAGATTTGATGCATTGAACACCAATGACCAAAACCAGAATAACTTTGGGATGACATCAAGCATATCAACCATGAAGAAAAAACGAAATTGTTAAAAAGACAGGAAAAGAAGAAAAGAACAAAATGGATGTCAGAAGAGATTCTGAAATTTGTCCTTGAATGGAGAGTAGCTAAAACATATGGAAGAAATCACAAGATAAAAGAGCTGAACAGAAGATTTCAAAGAGCAACTCAAGAAGACAAAGTCAATTATTATAATTAAATGTGCAAAGACCTGGAGTTAAAAAACCAAAAGGGAAGAACATTTCTCAAGCTGAAAGAACTGAAAAAAAAAAAAAAAAAAAAACTAAGCCTCAAGTTGCAATTGAAAGATTCTAAGGGAAATATATTGAATGATGCAGGAAACCTCAAAAGAAGATGGAAGGAATATGCAGTCACTGTACCAAAAAGAACTGGTCAATTTTCATCCAATTCAGGAGGTGGCATAAGATGAAGAAACAATGGTGTTGAAGGAAGAAGTCAAAGCTGCACTGAAGGAAGTGGCAAAAAAACAAGGCTCCAGGAATTGTCTGACTACCCACTGAGATCCTTCAACAAACAGATGCTGTGCTAGAGGCACTCATTCAGCTATGGCAAGAGATTTAAAAAACAGCTACCTGGCCAACTGACTGGAAGAGATCCATATTTGTACCTATTCCAAAGAAAGGTGATCCCACAGAAAGTGGAAATAGTCGAACAATATCATTAATATCTCATACAAGTAAAATCTTACTGAAGATAATTCAAAAACTGTTGCAGAAATATATTGACAGAAAACTTCCAGAGATGCAAGCTGGACTCAGAAGAGGATGTGGAACGAGGGATATCATTGCTGATGTCAGATGGATCTTGGTTCAAAGCAAAGAGTACCAGAAAGATGTTTACTTATGTTTTATTGACTGTGCAAAAGCATTGAATTGTGTGGATCATAACAAATTATGGATAACATTGAGAAGAATGGGAATGCCAGAACACTTTAATTGTACTCCAAAGAATCTGTACATAGACCAGGAGGCAGTCTTTTGAACAGAACGAGGGAACACCGTATGGTTTAAAAATCAAGAAGGGAGTGAGTCAGGCTTGTGTCCTTTCACCATACTTTTTCAATCTGTACCCTGAGCAAATAATTCAAGAAGCTGGACTATATGAAGATGAACATGGCATCAGGATTGGAAGAAGACTAATTAACAACCTGAAATATGCTGATGAAACAACTTTTTTTGCTGTAAGTGCAGATGACTTGAAGCACTTATTGATGAAGATTGAAGACTACAGTCTGCAGTATACAGACCCCAATACAAATAAAACAAAAATCCTCACAACTGGACCTATAAGCAACATCATAAGAAATGGAGAGAAGATTGAAGTTGTCAAAGACCACATTGCTTGGTTCTACAATCAACACCAATGGAAGCAGCAGTCAAGATATCAGATGACGTATTGCATTGGGCAAATCTGGTGCAAAAGACTTCTTTCAGGGGCTGAAGAGCAAAGATATCTCCTTGAAGACTAAGGTGCACCTGACACAAGCCATAGTATTTTCAGTCACCTTTTATGCATGTGAGAGCTGTATAATATATAAGGAAGACCAAAGAATAATTGATGCTTTTGAGTTGTGGTGCTGGTGAAGAATGGTGAAAGTACCATGGACTGCTAAAAGAACTAATAAATCTGTCTTGGAGGAAGTGCAGCCGGAATGTTCTTTGGAAGTGAGAATGGCCACACTTCATCTTACCTGTTTTGGTCATGGTGTAAGAAGGGATCATTCCCTGGAGAAGGGTATCATGCTTGTTAAAGTGGAGAGTCACTGAAAAAGAGGAAGTTCCTCAACAAGATGAATTGACGCAGTGGCCACAATGATGGACTCGGGTATAGCAAGGATTGTGGAGGTGGCACAGGACCGGGCATTATTTACTTTTGCTGTACATAGGGTCACTATGAGTCAGGGATGACTCGATGGCTGCTAACAACAACAACATAATTCTTCAAGGAGCTCTGGTGGCCTAGTGGGTAAGGCATTTCGATGTTAATCCACTTTGCAAACCCACCAGCTGCTCCATGGGAGGAAGATGAGGCAATCTACTTCCATAACAATTTGCTGACTTGGAAATCCAATGGGGGCTGCTATGAGTTGGAATTGACTTGATGGCAGTGTGTTTAGTGGGTATAATTCTTCCAACCCTGATACCTTGATTTCATTCTTGACAAAGATATATTGATGTCTTTATCACTCCATCATATTAACACATAGAAATATTTACACTTGTTAAGAATGGAATGTGATCTATGTGATCTAATAATCAGAGCATATCTCAAGGGTAAACTCAACACCAAACCTCACTACGGCAAACACAGAAAGAAATGTGTACCTACTTTCAAATTACAGTGGGAATGTGTATAAATCCATTCTTCTAATCTTTGTATTATATTCCTTTTGTAAGGGACACAGCTTTCTTACTAACACTACTCTTGGTGGTCATTCAGGGAACTGAAGAATCATGAGGGAGACAGACTATTCTGAATTGTAAAAACCTAGTTGATTTTATCATTGAAATAATGACTATCTGGTAGCCATAGAAAAAGGATATGTTTATCTCTCATTTACCTCAGAATGTATTTCATATCAACAATGAAAAGGGAAAAAAAATAACTTTATACATAGCCATATTTACAATTACCTCTCAGAATCAGCACCTTCCTATCATGTAAAACAAATTCCTAAAACTGATAAAGATTGGAAACAAACGACAACAACAAAAATAGATAGACCAATTTCACTTGTGAATATTGCAAAAGTCCTAACTAAATTTTAGCAGATTTCAATAGCACATGATATAGCATGAGTTGTGGAATATATTCCAGAATTCTAAAGATGTTCCAGATGTAAAAATTCCATTATGGTATATAATTAATCATGTTAATGGATCTAAGGAGGACATGTGATATGACCTTCTCCATAAATACAGAAAGAGGGTTTTATATAATTTGGTCACCATTCATGAAAAAAGAAAAATGAATAAAATAACAATAAATGGATATACTTCAAAATAAATAGATCATCTATCTGTCTGTCTATCTGTCTATATCTGTCATCTGTCTCTCTCAGTCTGAAGCCAGCATTTTGTTTAATAGGAAATCCTAGGGACATTGCCATCACTGCTATTTAGTACCACATTGGAGGTATTAAAAAATGTCAAACAAAGGAAAATACTTAGAGGTATAAGAATTAGAATAAAGAAGCAAATAATTTCATATGCAGATAATATAATGCTACATCTAGAAATGCCTAGAGAATCATTAAAACAAAATATTTACTTTAAGACGATTCAGTAAGGTAGTAGGATATTAAGTTAACCTATACCAATCAATAGCCTTTTGACATATAAACACTAATTAGTTAGAAAATCCTTTTTATAAGGAAAAAAAAAAAGCTAAGAATAAACTTAATAAGAAATATAGAAAACCTATGTGAGGAAGATATTAGTTAATTCTTATTGTGTACTTATGCAATATAATAAATGGAGTTTTCAAGATTATGACAGCTAAATTCTCTGTTTGCAATAGTGTGGCATTCCATTTTAAAAATCATCCTAAGTGTCTGTAATAACCTTCTAATCTGAAATTTTATTAATTTGCACCTAACAACAATAACACATGAGGAAAACGTGTATCGGTATTGAAAAGTACAAAAGTATACTTGAATTGGAAACACATTCTAAGTTCTTTAATAGAATGACTTTCCTAGCTAATATATCATTTCAGCTGGGTCCAAAGGAAAATATTGATAATTTATTTCTGGATACAAATTTGCAACTCCATGGGATATCCATCCTTATTATAAGCATTTTGGCAAGTAACACAAGTCAGTCCAGAAAGGCAGGAGGCAATTTGCTTTGATAGTTCATATGAAAAAATAGAAGAGCAAAAATATGTAGGGAAACTTGAAAAAGGAAAGCAATGAGGAGGCAACCCCAGTAGATATTGGATTGTTGTTTTTAGGTCCTGTCCAGTCAACTCTTATTCCGTGTACAGCAGAAAAAAATGAAATGAGGCAGTCTGCTTCCAGAAAGACTTACAGCCTATGGGACAGTTTTACTCTGTCCTAAGGGTGGCTGTGACTTGGAATTGACTTGATAGCTGTGAGTTTATCTTTTTTTTTTTTTTTTGGTTTAGGCATTGGAAATCATTTAAGGCATTACATGAGGAAAATTTGCTTTTTAAAAAGTCACTCAGGTTGTAATGTAGAGCACCAAGTTAAAGGAGTAAAATTGCAAATTAGAAGATCATTACAGCCACTTAGGATGATTTTTAAAATGGAATGCCACTCTATTAGAAACAAGGATTTAGCTGCCACCATCTCGAAAATTTCATTTGTCATATTGCCAACATTCATGGGCAGAGAGGCTTTCACGAGAGATTCCAAGTTCCTAAATAAGCACAGTTCTCTAAGTATCCTCCCATATATCCTTTCCCAGGGTTGCTGTCTCTAATCAGAAGAATCAATTATTTTTGAGTGAAGGCCACACTCCTTGCAGACACATGTCAAATACCAAATTTTAGATATTATATAATGAATAGTTGAAAATAGACATTTCCACCTTTTTTTCTATATTTTTGTCTATGGATCCTATAATTGAGAGGACAGAAGTTAGCATATTGTTGCCCACAGCATGTTTCTGTAAGACCCAGGAGCTAAGAATGGTTTTTGCATTTTCAAATGGTTGAAAACATAAAATCCAAAGTATATTTATGACATGTCAAAATTAAATGAAATTCAAACTTTAGTCAATAAGAAGTAAAGTTTTATTTATTTATTTATTTACCCCATGAATACAGCCAAGCTCTTTCATTTACATGTTCATGACTGCTTTCATGCTATAACAGAGTTGAATAGTTACAACAGAGACCATGTGACCACAGAGGAGTAAATGGCCCTTAACAAAAAAGTTTGCCCATCTCGGGTCTAGGGCCATGCTTGTTTCACAGAGGTATTCTGACTTGAATGCTATTGTTGTGAGGGGCCATCAAGTTGATTTTGTCTCAGAGTGACCCTATGTACAACAGATCAAAAGACTGCCTTGTCCTGTGCCATCCCCACAATTCTTGTTATGGTTAAGTTCAGTGTTACAGCCACTGTGTCAATCCATCTCTTTGATCATCTTCCCCTTTTTTGCTAACCCTCTACTATGAAGACTCATTAACAACCTGTGATATGCAGACAGCACAAACTCACTTGCTGCAAGTGAAGAAAAGCTAAAGCACTTACTGATGAAGATCAAAGATTAGATCTAATAATTATCAATACATCTTTATTACAAGTTAGCTTAATTTGAGACTACAGAAGTTGGGAAAGATCTTCAATTTCTTCATCTTTGGCTTTAATGGTTGGCATGTAAATTTTATTGTTAGTCACATTAACTGGTCTTTTTGTAGACTTATGGATATTATCCTATCACTGACAGCATTATACTTCAGGATAGATCTTGAAATGTTCTTTATGATAATGAATGAAATACGATTCCTCTTCAATTTGTCATTCCTGGAGTAGTAGACCATATGATTGTCTGACTCAAAATGACCAATACTAGTTCATTTCAGCTCACTAATGCCTAGATAATCAAACTTTATGCATTCCATTTCATTTTGAAAACTTCCAGTTTTCCTAGATTCATATTTTTCACATTCCACCTTCTGATTATTAATGGACACTTGCAGCTGTTTCTTCCCATTTTGTCATGACACATCAACAAATGAAGGTCCAGAAAACTTTACTCTATCCTTGTCTATGTTTTCCTTAATTTTGTCAGAGTTTTCTTTGATCTACCTCTCAATCCTTTGAAGATATCTAAATATAGTTCTTTAGAATCCCTTATCAGGGAGTTCCAATACTTCTTCCTCCTCAGGGATGTATTCTGGATCTGTATCGTTCTCCCTTGTTTCAACCACTTTATCTTGCTTCTTTGTGTTGTGTCTGAGACCTAGCGATGTTGTTGTATTAAGACCTCTATTAACTGTTTGTGAAGAGTGGTTAAGGGTGAGTCAAGCTCTTCTTGGTGGTTGTTTATCATTGGTCAGTTGGTGGAGAAAGAAGTGGTGGCTCTCACTCAGCAAGTGAAGCTGCAGGAGATGTAGGTGTGGTTGTGTTGTGTGAGGATTGTTGCTGTCTCCCACTGAATTAGACAAAAATAACATTTGAATAACCATCAAAAAAGGAAAAGCAAGGGGACAAAAAAAAAAAAAAAACACCATGTAATCACACAGAACAAAAAGCAAAAAAACAAAACAAAACAAAAAAATCTGGGGAGTGCACAATAAGAAAAAAAAAAGGTAGAGTAGTATAATAATGAAGAAAAAATGGTAGAAACACAAAAAGAAAAAAGAAAAAACAAGGAATGGGGTTAACCAAGAGAAAGAAAAAAATATTGGAACCAAGAAGAGGGAAAAGAGAAAAAGCTGAAAACTAGAATCTGGAAAGGAAGAATAAAAAATAATAATAAAAAGGACAAAAATAGTAATAATAATTTTAAAGCAGACAAAAACAAATAAACTTAATAACAGAAAAAAGAAA